>NW_026623264.1:1127487-1164220 GCF_030028575.1 Malurus melanocephalus
CAGTGTGAACCTCCCTGGCACAGCTTTGAACCATTCCCACATATCCGGTTACTGGATCCACATGTCTCTCTGTGCTTCCCCTCCTCWGACAGCTGTGAAGAGCTATAACCTTGCCCCTCAGCCTGCTTCTTTCAAAYTGGACAAACCCAAAGTCCCTCGCTGCTCGGTCCTTTTACACTTTTACCTCTCCTAAGCTTCTCTGCAATTTGCTGCTGGGGSCAGGGAAGGCACTGAGAAGAGCTGGCAGCCAGCACACAGAGATCCAGCCCAGGCTCCAAGTGCACATGTAGAACCAACCCTGCTTAGTTCAGGGTGGCTGTAAACTGGCAAAGCTCCTCCCAGTGGGGTAAGTTCCATCAGCATTCAGGTGTGGGGTTTCAGTAGCGTGGAAGTATTAAAGATCCTCTTTCACCTTTGCTTCCCCTCTGAACCTAAATTGAGGAGAAATGTGAGCTGAAGGTGGGGAGCTGAGGTGAGAGGGAAATAGTTGCTGGAGGGTAGGTGATGAAATGAGATGAAAGAAGGAAAAGATGAGTCACTGACAAGGAAAAAGGCTGACACAGATGAAGTTTCACAACATGACTGAAATGATAAAACAGCTTGTTGCAGCCAAATGTCAGGGTCTTGTTTTGTCCTCTACTRTTATTCTAGTGTTTTTAATTCTGAGTTAGTTCTCTTTTCTCCTACCGAGGTGAGAATAAATCAGTGCAGGGGTCCCTAAATCATCATGCATCCAGAAGCAAGGACTATCCTATATTCCTATGGCAACAGTGAATTGTTAGATTGGCTTAGGTGTCTTGTGAAATATCATTGTAAGAAAGAAGATAAACATGRGGAAAATAAGAAAACATATACAAATTAAAATTTAATGACATATTTAGTTTGTATATATGCTAATAGAGTTATTTATTTAATCCAGAAATCAAAACTAATAGTCCTGAACTTCAAATAATAGTTAGTTATTCATAGTGGGAAAGAAGGTAGAAAACAGGGAAAGTGAAGCGCAGTGCATCCAGTCAGAATCTTCTTTTATTTGCATTAATGCATTTTATAGATCTAACAATGAGCAGAAGGACCATTACGACTTAATTGCATAATGCATGCTCAGTGCCTGATTATGCTGGCATGGGCAGGGGTTCAGGAAAGTTAGACTGAAAATTCCATCTTAG
The DNA here is from genome assembly GCF_030028575.1 of Malurus melanocephalus. Lineage (NCBI taxonomy): Eukaryota > Metazoa > Chordata > Aves > Passeriformes > Maluridae > Malurus > Malurus melanocephalus. The sequence continues at coordinate 1,128,657 of NW_026623264.1, forward strand.
AACTCTAAAGCATTTTTATAATGACACTTTTTAAAGTAAAATAAAAAAAAACTAAAGAGGAAATGAATCATATTTAATCCCTGTTTTAAATAGGGAGCTATTATTGGTGAGTACTAGACACAGAGCGTCTTGTTTCAATGTTAGTCATAATATTGTTAAAAATTATCTAAAAGGTTATTGAAGCCACTCCTACAACCTCTTGCTATAATTAATGCTAGACAAAGAGAATACTTATTTTGCTTTAGAATGCTACTTTTGAGACTCTTTACAAACTAGTGCCATATGTTTATAACTGTAACACRTACCCAGTAAACACAGGAAATGCAGTGGTGCACTCAGCTCTTATCCTGTAACAATCATCTCTTGCTGCGGGAGGAAGAGTGCACATGTATTGCTTTACAGCTCTTGGACGTTTTTCTTGCAGAAAGTTACATTGTCACTTGTAGATGTGCGTTTACACTGAAAGTCTGGGCGTGAGTGTAATTTCTTTGCCAGACATCAGACTTGGTCAAATTAATGTCATTTTACACGTGGCTTACTGTTCTAAGATCAGTCATGCCAGTCCACAGGAGGATCTCAGCATGGAATTCGGCTTTAACTCAGCCCACATGTTAAGCCAGGGCGTGCTCTCACGGTTCTGTGGTTCAGACCCACATCAGCTCATTCCTCAGGTTATCAGGTCAGCACATCTACCTGAGACTTAATTTTCTGTTTTCCATTCTTCAGTCAGCATGACAGCATCCCCAAAACAGTCCAGAACAGACATTAGTTAATGGAACTTACCGAAATGTGTGTGCTCTGATATTAGTGTCCATTTCAMAAATTAAGTTGGAGACTCCATTAGGACCAGCATCCATCTGTCTTATTATTATTAATGAGGCAAGAGAAAGCTACTTGTGCTATTCAGTCATGGGAACCAAAAAAAGGACACATTATAKAGAAACTTTACTGAAACTGCTGCTAAAAGGTTCCAGTTACCAATGGCTTTATTGAGTTTTGTTCTTTGCAATATCCAGCCAAACTTAATTGCTTTGTATGCAAACTCTGRTCATTGTGGCTTAAGATGCAAAAGTGAATTAAACTCACTGAGTAATAATATTTRTGGTTGCATTCAAATTATAAATAGATATAGCTGTTTCTAGTTCTCCCCACTGATATTCAGACTACCACTCACTTAAAATCTTCACAGACTTCTTATTTCATGTGGTGTATTTTGAATGCCATGTCTGGCAAGCTTGGGGTGTGGGTAAAGGAGCCCTGATCTCTCAGCACCTACCCACATTTTTTTTTAAACTACATTTAGTTTTTTTAAGACAGTGTGATGTGGAAAGGAAGTTAAAGTCCCAGTTGCTTTTTAATTTGAAATGTGAAGGCAATGGGATTCACTGGAAAAATCCACCTAGAATCTTCCATCTGGTTCAGTGATGTTGATAATTAAGTCAGACAGATATTGTGCAGACAAACTGGAAAAAACCCTCTGTTTCCTCTCATTCTCCCACACTTGCTCTGATATTCAGCACACATACAATGCTTTTYACAGGTACTCCTTCCAGACCTTTTCCTCCCAAGTCTCATACAGATCTCATAACTTATAAATCCAAAGGAGTTTATCCAAGATAATTTCTTGTTTACTGTCCCTAAGGTTCTTCCCCTTGCTTGCACCTGCTGGCCATAGGGCATGGTTTATAGATTTTTTTTTATAGATTACATCCACAATTTGTCTTTTTCTTTCCAAAAAACTCCACAACTGAATCAAGTCTTTTTCATCTGTGCGTTGGGTTTGTTTTTTTTTTTTTAATTTTCCCCTGAATCGTGCTAGAAAATCCAAGTCACAGACCAAAGAAAAAAAGGGGTTTTTTTTTCAAAGAAAACAAAGAGTTGGTGAAAACTGCCCTGTAGTCCTTGACTCAGTAAATGAAGACATTTTACTTGCTTCTTTCCGGAATGTGTGTAGTCTAGGTACTCTTGATTTATATATCTTCCTTTTTTTTGTCTGGGTTGTTGTTTTTTTTTTGCGGATTTGAGGTGATTTTGTTCAAGCTTGTGTTTACCTAGCAAGAGAAAGACATTGGGAAGAAGGTGACTGAATTTGTGCCCTAAAACATTTCCCTTCTCAGTTTGCTATTTAAGGGGCTGCTTAAATTTTAAAAGAAATTTACCTGTCTCCTCTTACTATCCACCTGATAGCAGCAGGGGTTTGAAAACCTGCTGGGAAACCATCTTCATRTTTCTTTCTCACAGAAATGGCAGTGCACAGAGGATGCTTCTGGCAAACTTCGAATTCACAAGTGCAAGGTGTCTAGCGACATCCTCGCCATCAGAAAGAGAACCCGCAGCATCCACTCCCGGGGATACAGCGGCAAAGACAAAGACTGCAGCTGTGGAGACACTGATTACCGGAACAGCAGGACCCAAAGAAAAAATCAAAGACAGTTCTTGAGAAACCATAATGTGCAAAGTAAGTGTTATTTGATCTCTGGGACTGTGAGGCAGAGAGCAAGGGGAAAGGGCTAGCAGAGCATTTTCCTAGCAGTATGCTCTTGCTTTCACCTCCGTGTCTAATGAAGATGTCTGTAATTGGTAGYCAGGTTCTACAAAATTGCCTCTGTAGCAGGAAACTAAAGTGGRCCTAAAGCTGGGGAGGAGMTTTTTACAAGGGCAGGTAGTGATAGGACAAGAGAGAAATGCTTTTACCTGAGACAGAGAAGGTTTGAGTTAGTTATTAGGAAGAAATTYAGTACKSTGAGGGTGTGAGGCACTGGAACAGGTTGYCCASAGAAGTTGTGGGTGCSCCATCCCTGGATGTGTGATCCCTGGCCAGGTTMGGTGGAGCTTTGAGCAGCCTGGTCTAGTGKCAGGTGTCCCTGCTCATGGTAGGGGGGCTGGAACTGGGTATTSTTTTARGTCCTTTCSAAYGCAAACCWTTCTGTGATTCTAATAGCACCAATAACAGCAACATTCATCCTGCGGGTCGCGGTGAGGAGCAGCCTTTGGGCTGCGGTGCCGAGGTGGTGGCGGTGATGCTCTGGTGCCACCTCTCGCGCAGCTCGGACATGACAGCGCGGTGACTCGGGACCGCTGCCCGACAAGGKGGCCGGAAAGGTGTTTTGTTGCATTGTTAAGGCTGAATTCATTCTCTGTTCGGTGATGTCCCGGACACATCTGTTCCCCAAGCGCTGCGGGGCTGCTCTCCGACTGAAACGCTGCTCGGCTCTCSCTTCCCTTCTCYCTTCCCTTCCCTGCCCGTCCGKAGCGGGATCCCCGCAGGGACACGAGTGAGATCACAGTGTCCTCTAGTGGAGCGTGGGCTGAAGGGATGCTACGAGAGGGTCTTAGGACTTGTGCTTTGTTTCTGCTAATGATTTCTACAAAAGAAGTCTRTTTGAAGAGGCCATTATTTTAAATGGAGCACAATTTTTCTTCTCTCTGCCCAGCAAGGCCAGTGAATTTCTGTAGCTGCAGCAATAGAAGGAAAGCTAGATTTTAGAATTAGTTGAAGAGCAGGCTGTATTCTCCTGCTCTCGAACTAGRCTGCTAGACTGGGGAATGAAATAAAGATGGGTCTTTAAAGCAAGAAGATAGTGAAGCCGTATGAGGAAAACAAAAGTTAGAAGGTGCTGCACAGATGTCTGTGAAATAAGAAAATCATGTCAGCATCATTCAAAATATTTCCTGATTTAAAGCCTCCCCCACTCTGGATGTGAACAAGAATCCCTGGTATTCTTTGTACATTCAACCACAATATTGTCTCTCTTAAGTTGTCTCGTTGTTCAGCCTAAATGCTGTCTTGATCTAATTTCTTCCAGTTGTTGAGTGTGATCTAAGGAACCTCACAGGGTGTACAGGCAGACCTCTGCTGAAAAGGGTGCATGCCACAGACTGCCAGGGATGTTCTCAAATAGGGCAGTGTTCCCTCAAGTGATATTTTCATAGAGACATCCCTTCTGTGTGCCTTGGAATGAGACGCTGCCAAGTCACCAGCAAGGGCTGAAAGGGGATTGTGATTGGAGCAAGTCACTTGGAGAGAGAAAGTAGGGAAAGGATGGAAAATGTCTGAAGGAAGCATCAGAAAAGGTTGCTTCACTGTGCTTTAATTCCTTAAAACATCCTTATATCTCATCCCTTCTCACCTCCTCCAAATCAGCCTTACCACTTCTCTGAGCAGAGCAGGGAAAGACTCATGATGATGATGATGAGACATTTTTAAGGGAATTTCTAATTCAGGTTTACCTTCAGATGACACATGGATGAGGTGCTTATATATTCCACCCTTTCAGCCACTTGTTTGTTCAATAGTATCATCAGAGACTGTTAAGTGCAAGAAATTGTCCCATATGACCCTAGGAATCTTTCTACATAATTTTATTAAGTAGTAATATGGTTACAGATCAAAAAGATGCTTTGAAACATTTTTTCTGTTCATGAAGATGAATGTCTTCATTATCTTGACTGAGAATTTTTATTACTTTTAAAAAGGAAAAGGTGTTAACCTTTTAAAAATTAATTTTTTATTCTAAAGCATACATTAAACATGTCACATGCCATTTTACAGGTGGTGACCTTGTTTCGCAGTACTGAATGATTTAATTTTCTAAAGTGATTTCTAAGCCTATGATTTCTGGGATTTTTTTTTTAATGTCTCTTTCTAGATGTCTGATTTCTGAGATACTGTTTTATATTTGAAGATAYAGATACTAACTGTGGCATAATGTCAGACTAATATTAAATGTAAACCAATGAAGCAATTGAAATTTCATGCTATTCATGGAAGTGCAGGCCACAATGTATCAAAAATCATTAAACAGTTTTGTGTAAAGTCACAGAAAAAATAAGCTGGTTTTACTGAACAGCATTCTTCATATGTGTGGAATATGTTTTGTGTTCATGGCATAGGTCAATGCAGATATATATATATATATATATATATATATATATGTTATATATTTACCTGTGATTGTTTCTTCTTCAGAATACAAACCTAGATTTGTTCACACTCGTCAAACCCGCTCCTTGTCTGTGGAGTTTGAAGGTGAAATATACGACATAAATCTGGAAGAAGAAGAACTCCAGGTGTTAAAGACCAGAAGCATCACCAAGCGTCACAATRCTGGAAATGAGGAAGAAACTGAGGGAATTGCTCGTGCTGCTGGTGACACGATGGTCGCTGATGGCGCTGATGCCATTGGTCAGCCCAGCTCTGTCAGGGTGACACACAAGTAGGATTGCTTTCTCTATTTGGTTTTTTTATTCCTCAAAATGAAATCTCCATTTTCTAATTGTTCTCTATCTATGCAATATTTAGGAACTTGAAACTGTCATCATAGATTTYAGATAAACCTGAGTTGTATGCTTAAGGAAGTGGAATAATTTATATTTATTATGTTTGTTTTAAATGGAGGCCTCTAGTTTAGGTTTTATTTCTGAGGAGGAGGAGGTGTCTCCWGAGGGAGATTTGTCCTTCATATTGAAATATGCATCTTATGATGGATTAATCACCCTGTTAAGCTGATGTTCCTGCTGTTCATTATAGAGTCTAGACTGCCAGTTTATCATAGAGCTGAAAATCTGAGATGACTGAAATCCCACTCTACATGAGGACTGATTAGATCACTTACATCATGTTTCATAATGCTTAGTTGTTTGCAGCCATTAGCATTAGCTAAGATACATTACACCTTTTTATTCAAGATACACTAAATCTGAACAAAAAGGCAAATATCTCAAAATAGTTTTTCATTTTAAAAAGTTAGTATGATTGATTTGAAAATGCAGGAAGATGCAGGCAACAAAAATCTTTGTTTAATCTCTTTCAGTATATTTAAAACATAAATAGAGCTTGCYTCTTTTTTTTTGTTTAGGAAAACATGAAARTTAATTTTGAATAGTAAAAATTATAATTTCTTACACTGATAATCTCCAAACATACAATTACTAAATCTTTAAATAGTTTTCCAGAAAAATTGTTWTTTCTCCAGGAAGTGTTGTGACCTTTAGAGCACAGTGCTGCTTTCAGAATGCTTTGAGTGAAGAAAAAAACACAATGGGATAACATGGGAAGAGATAAGCATCTACATCTTTTTTTCTGTTATTCTTCTCAAAAATTCAGTGAAGGGTTCTGATGAAGAAGATCCAAGAAAAGTTCTGTCTATAAAATTAAGATTTCTCTAATTAAGGAATTTCTGTTTGTCAGCATGGTGACTTAGAAAGCTCAGCCTGCACTCTTCTGGATTTTCTATCTCAGTCCACTTCATGAGTTCTTGTGCTTTTTTTTCCTCTTGGCAGAGCTGTTTTCTAAAACACTGTTGTGGATGTTTTAGTGATTGCACTGTTTTTTAATTCAAGTGCTTGGTTGACATTTTGTTTAACCATGTGTTTGAACTCCTTCCTCTAACTTTGATTCTTGTAGATCTTTATTGATTATATTGATCTTCAGCCCATGTTTCGCATGCTGGGAAGATGAGCCACATTCATCTGGCAAGACAAATATATTTCTCAGCAGCTGGTGGTTAAATAAACAATGGCACATTTGAGTAACAAGAGGCTTTAAATTCTGAACAGATTTTTACTTCAGTTTCAATTCAATTTCTGATTGATTAAGAATGTGTTGCATTTTTTGCTTAGCAGGCACAGACCATCTGTCATGGATGTCGAGGTTTTTTCCCAGAGAAAACAGATCAAAGCAATTGCTATTATTAAGTTAACAGAGGAAGATCTCATAGAGTTTTTAAATTTACTAGCAGAATATAAAAAATAATTGATTAGGAATGTTGGAAGAAAAAGTGGGTACGTAAGTGGAAAATTACTGACCTTCATTTTCTTATTTCTTAAACTCACATCTACAGATGTTTCATTCTTCCAAATGACACTATTCACTGTGAGAGGGAGCTGTACCAGTCTGCCAGAGCCTGGAAGGACCACAAGGCTTACATTGACAAGGAGGTATGAGGTATTTTAAAATCTCAGTGAAGTCTTTACACTGCCACCTTTTCAAAGAATAATTCTGACTCAGAAAAACTCTCTGCAGATTGAAGCTCTCCAAGACAAAATTAAGAATTTGAGGGAAGTTAGAGGACACCTAAAAAGAAGAAAACCAGATGAATGTGATTGTAGTAAACAGAGGTAAGAGATGGCACTAAATACTGAATGTWACACTGATTTATAAGGCTTATGCATTTTCCATGGGTTTTGTGATGGAAAACAACAAAAAAAAAGCTTTATTGATATTAATAACCATTGTAGGCCCTTCTTTTAGTTAGATATRAGTAGAAGCTACTGTGAACCACAAGATAAATTTTAACATCTTAAGATTAAATATGTTTGTATTCTACTAACATGTTTGAATCCAGCTGTAGTTYTGCTATAACCTAGCAGAGGATTACACAGATATAACTTTCTTAAATGAAGTGAAAACTGTAAGTGATTCTGTATAGCTCCTTAAGAAAATGTCAATGATAGTATATTTCYGTTTGGGTTTTGTGTTGAAAATAGTTTCATGACTTAATAATTCCTGATCATTTTCCCTGTAGCTACTACAACAAGGAGAAAGGGGTAAAGGCCCAAGAGAAACTCAAGAGTCACCTTCATCCCTTCAAGTAAGATTGTTATTAACCTCTTATTCTCACAGTTGGCTTTTTGGTGMCTGGAGAAATTTTGGGGGATTTGGRTTTTTTTTTTGTTTGGGTTTTGTTGGGATTTTTGGGGAGAGAAGAAGGGAGGAGGTGAGGGAAAGAAAAGGTCACATGTAGCAAGCTATCACAAGAAACATCCACAAGTTTTGGACCAACTTGTGAAAGTTTACGGATAATACTTCTTCAACCTATTGATAGAAAAAGGATGAAARTAGTAATATCAGAAACAGATCAGTATTTTTTTAAAAGATCCGGTAAAACCTAAACGCAGCAGTGCATCTTTTCTCACCTTATCTTAAGGTGAAATAGGAACACGTTGTCTTAACAGCTGGGGAAGCTGAGGTAGGAGGTCACATTCTCATCCTTCCRCCTTTATGAAAGCCAGAAAGATGTAAAACCTGCTAGTGCTGTTAACCAAACAGAGACTGTTCTTAGTCAGCTGTGCCCATCTTCCTCTCTGAGCAGAGAAGCAGCACAGGAGGTGGATGGCAAACTGCAGCTGTTCAAAGAGARCCGGAGACGGAAGAAGGAGCGCAAGGGGAAAAGGCGCCAGAAGAAGGGAGATGAGTGCAGCCTTCCCGGGCTGACGTGTTTCACCCACGACAACAACCACTGGCAAACAGCACCATTCTGGAACTGTAAGTCTTGTGTCCACATGCAGATGTGATCTGGGTTATCCTCTGCTCTGTTGCTGGCTTTCAACTTCATGCTATGAGAGCATTATTCTGGCCTTTAATGCTGTCACAAACTTCACAAACATTAAAGGTCTGCTTTAAYTTTAACATTTTTATTTCAAAGTGTATAATAAACAACTTACCATACATAAAATGTGGATCCYTTATGAATTCTTCCCATTACTCCTATTTTTTATATGCTAAAATAATTTCAAAGCCATAACTGAGTAACACTTGTGTATATGAACAAAATATTAGAGGTAWAAGATATTTTAAGTCTCTTTAAACTTCAAGGACTGTAGATGATCCTATTGAGACATACTTCAATGTTTTCCGTATTCAGCGTTAACAAACAATACTTTTCTCATTGTTGATGGTGCAGAAAGAAAAGTGATTGAAAACTTTATAAAAATTTCAAGATCAGGTGATGATTAAGTTACAACATATTGACTCCAAGCTGAAAATTTGCAAACAACTTTTCATTTGGAGAAARAAATTGACTCCTAGTGATAATCTGTTCTGATTGCACTAGGAYTTCTGCTAATATGTATTTTACATTTTAAAATGTTCCTAAAGTAGTCATAATGAATGATTTTTGTTTTAAAGACAGCAAATACATTGGCTAATTTCTTTTTAACTGTGGAGTAACAAAAAGTTATTAAAAGAGTTCTCATATTGCTGTGTGTTCTGGCAATGCTCCAGCAATAGCCATGGGGTAAAAAAATCTCCTTTTGACACAGTCCACATTTTAAGGAAGAATTGATTAATTATATTGCCATTACTATTTTTATTAAGTCCATTCAAAACATTGATATTGYTCACAGCTAGTCACAGTGCCTAAATCTAAATTAATCTAAATAAAAATCTAAGGCAATGCTAGTGTTTGACTATTGTGATTAAAGGTACTAATAGAAGAAACAAGCATATTATTTTTCACTGAAAACTAATAACTTGTTTCTTTAATTTCAGTGGGCTCTTTCTGTGCTTGCACAAGCTCCAATAACAACACTTACTGGTGTTTGAGAACAGTTAATGACACCCACAATTTTCTCTTTTGTGAGTTTGCAACTGGCTTCTTGGAATATTTTGATATGAACACTGATCCCTACCAGGTAAAACCCTTTCCCTGTTCCAAAATGTCACTCACCAGACTCCTCTGGATTTTTTAAARTTTTTGTTAACAAGTATCATTGCCCTCCATTCCACTCTTTTTCAGTTGACCAATACAGTTCACACAGTGGAAAGAGGCATTTTGAATCAATTGCACATCCAGCTGATGGAACTGCGAAGTTGTCAAGGTTACAAGCAGTGCAATCCGAGGCCAAAGGGACTTGAAACAGGTACAAGAGAAATARTAGTGTTTATTTCCATTTCATTAATTATTTTTTCATCTGTTTAAATACATAATGTCCATGAAGTGTCACTCTCCTAAGTGTTGCTCTGAGCAATTTAGAGTTWTCCAAATACACCATCCTGCACATCTGCATGACCAGGAAACTTCTTTGCAAGTTTGCACAGGTTGTTCTTGGCAGATATTGATGACAAACCCCATCATTTGACAGAAATGCTGCAGAAAGGATATCGATATTGGAGCTAATCAATAACAGCCACATGCAGATCTTCACAGCCATAACTCTTCTCTCTGTTGCAGGGTTTATTTCATTAGTTTTTGCCTCCCAGTATCAGGTGAGGTATTAAATCCTGTGTTTATTTCAAATGCTCTCTCGCTATGTGAACAACTTCTGGTTCCATTCCACAGCTGAGACTTAACATTACAAACTTCTAATCACCAGTAGTCTCCTTCATTTTTGAAGAAAACAATATTTCTTTACAAGASTCTCTGAGTACAAAAATAGCTGATATTTTTACTTCATATCTCTGGAATTCATTGCAACTTAACTTTGATTGATTGCACATTGTGATTTTTTTTTTTTTTTTCACAGGAATGCTCCACATAATTTGTGGTGTTGTGTCTTTGTAGCTCTTTCCACATCTACAAATGTTTCTCTTTTTTACAATATCTAATTGTTTGGGGGTTTTATTATTTTTGAAAACCTGTGGGTTTTCAGTCCTTTAATGTAAAACTTCCAGGAAATCTTTGTTGGACTACAGCTCTGTCTTTATTTAACCCAGTACATTTCTTTTTAGGAATTAGATGCTGTGCATGGAAAACTACATTTTGAATGGTTTTTCAAGTTCTAAACACTAACAAAAGTTACTCTTGTATTTTCCTATATCAGGAAATAAAGATGGAGGAAGCTATGATCCACACAGGTATCCACACTTTTTTATTCTCCTCAGCAGCTTCTTTCCAAATAATTGCATGACTCCAGTCCATTTCAACTAATGTCTATATCCTGCCATGTTGCACACAGCATAGCTTTTGATGCATGCATTTCCTAACTGCTCTACACTGAACTCGGCCATTGTTTTTTYAGATCTACCATTCTGCATTTAACGTAGCTCATTGTCATAGCCAGACTTCATACAGCTCATATTTCATGCCTGTAYTTCTTAGATGTTTGCCCAAGGAAAATTACACAGAAAGAATCACCTCTTTTGGGCTGCTCTCGTGTTATCGTGTTGATTTTGGATTGGGTTGGAGGTGTTTTTCTGGTTTTATTTAGTAAGTCTTCACAGCTGCTTTTAAAATGTAAACTAAATATACTTAAAAGGCTTTCTGAGGTACAAAGAAAGTAATCAAACCTATGGAAGCAAAGAAAAAAAACCTTCTCACTGGCTTTAGGAAATGTTGGCAGATACCACTTTAGGCAAAGCAGTGCTCAGTATGAGCAGCCTGTGCTCAGAAGGCAGCAGGAGGCTGCTCAATATAAGTGTGGCAGAAAGATGAGGCTCCTTGGGGCTRGGACCAGAGCAGGCAAGCATGAAATGAAATTTCTTTAAAAGGTWGCATTATTTGAACTGAGGGACGGTACCAGGTGAGGTTTTTTTGTATCTAACGCTTGAACCTGAGGAATACATGACAGACAGCTCTTTGAAAGTTTATTTTTTTCTGTTTAAAAGTATACTTATTGCATTTACGTGTTTATCATCCAGAGCCCTGGGTCTCCTGGTGGAGAAACCGGTCAAACACAGAGCAAAAACCTGAAGAGRCTGAAAAGATTGCAGATCTTAACAGTACTGCATTTGCTGGCTGTTGAGCAGTACTTGTCCTCAGGGTGAAAAACAGATTAACATCTGTGGCGTGTCATATTTAGACTGGACTCCTTTTCACAGTTTATCAGGTTTATACATTTTCATCTCTATGCCCTTTGGAAGAGTAGCTCCTGATATACATTGCTTACTTGAAAAGTAAGCAAGGGAGTCCAAGGTGTACAAAACCTTTTTTACAGGTTCCTGAAAAGAACATTGTTATTAGTTTCCAGCAGTCAGAGAACAATGAAGACAATGTATTTCAATGTATAGATCTCCAATTTAAGCAGCTACATTTTCCTTTGCAGCCAATTTTGTATCTTCTCAACTSAGTAATATTGGGATCTAGGAAAATAAGCTTTCATTTGGTTTTTATCCCACTGTTTGCATTGCTCATTGCTGCCTGRTGGGAACTGGTTACTATAATGATACAAAGTAATCCCTGTAATTATGCTCTTAGTCTTTCATTAGAAGCCATCCGTGTAAGTAAGCATTTCTCATTCTAGCTACAGATCTAACAGAAATGGCATCTTTGAATTGTAGGATTGCATGAAATAGCAGAGCACACAGGATTAATCTTTAAATTATATCTTCCTACACTTTTTAGTAACAAAACCATTTTAACTTCTGATGCCAAAGAACATACAATAAATATTTGCTACTGTGATAAATAGCAGGTATAGTATAACACAAGCAATATTGATCTGTGCCATGACATTCCAGATMCTCAGTTTCTCAATTTGCACAGAGGCCTGGATTCAGCATATTGGTTCAAGCCCCATCTTGGTGGAATATGTTTTTCTTTWCTTAAACCARSCAAWCAAACAAAAATTAAATRATCAAACCCCATTTATCAGGMATCCTTAAAACGGTTGRCTACAGGATCTTTCTCTTGCTGCCTGCAGAGAAACAAATGGAGTAACAACAAAAGACATCTGCATTGTCCCTTAGGCTTCCTTCAGATGATGTACATTCTCCACTCAGACCTGTTCCCAGTTCMAATTGCCCTGAGTTAGTAAAGCACTGCAGCAGCCCATGTGGAATAGCCAGGATAATGCAGTTTGCTTTACAGAAAGGGACAGAGAGCTCCAGCAGGGARGAGCCAGTGTCACCTCTGTCCTTCAGTGGGCAGTGTGGCTCTGCAGACATGGCTGATAGCAGGATGTGTGAGCTGCACATTCCCCTCTCCTCTCCGACTCCTCTGAGGCTTTTGAAAGCCACCAAAGATATGACTGTACCCACTTGTCTTTAGCCTCAAAGGAGACATAATCAAATCTCTTACTAGTTTCAATACACCACAGGCACAGATGACATCTTAGAGGATGCCAGGATATGGTAAATGGAGAGTAAAGTTTAACTGAAGCTTGCTCCAAAACTGAACAAACAAACAAACAATCGAAAAACAACCAAAAATAAGTTTTGCTTTGAACAGCTAGCAACATTTTTTTCCCCTTTTGGATCTATGTCATAGCTGAGAGATTCCAAAATGTTGATCAAAGAAACCACTGCCATGCTGTTTCTCAAACACAACTCATCTGCACTTTCCCGTTTCACACCTATTTATAACAAAATTTCTTGCAGGGGAAAAATCTCTTCTTTCCTCTCTTCTTCCCTCTGTATGCTTTGATTTCAGTGGGAAACTTTTCACTGCAAGTTGTGGAATTAAAATGTGAGGTAACTTGCTCAGTCAACCAAAATAGCTCTAGGACCTTAAGACTTTGCTTTCCTATTTGTTTAACATGTATGAATATGAGTTATCTCTGTCTTCAAACAAGCTGTTTTCCTCTGCTTGACACGAAGATCATRGAACAATTCCCAGTGCCTTCCCAGCTGTGAAACTTCTCTGAGACAGAAATAGTGTCACATTTAGAGGGGAAAAAATAGATCCAGCCTGAAGGACCATGCAGCCCTGACTCAGASCTTCAGCTATTTTGTAGGAATACAGTAAAGTCTTTGCTGATCTTACTCCTGTGCAGCACAGCCCATTGCCCTGCTGCTGAGGCTCCTCAGAAACCCTGTTCCTCTTCTCTGGCCCCCAGACTTCCCCACTGCCAGCCTGCCACCCCAGCTCCCCCCTCTGCCCCACTGCTGGGGATGGGCAGCAGAGTCTGGGTCCCAAGGCACCTTTCTGGCTCCTGCTTTGCCACCCCACTCCCCTGGTCTGTTCCCAAACCTGTTACCAGTCAAACAGCATCATTTCTGTTTCAGTTTCTGCCCCAATGTACCAACCCACTTCACTGTCCCTGCAGCAGTTTGTTTTCCTATACAGGCTCTGGTGTGACCAAAAAAAAAAAAAAAAARAAAAAAAAAAAAACCCCTACCAATAGAAATAATAACAGAAAAATTTAAGTATTGTTGCATTTGCAGTGTGGTTGATATCTTAGTGGGTTTGGTGACTAAAGTCCYTGAAAAAGCAGCCCCCCCATGATGTTTTCTTGGGCCATTTATRCCTCTCAGCACTGGAATAGTAAATCTTCTTTCTTGAAACCTCTGTGGTATTTAATTATCTTTTGTTTCAGGAGACAAGTTATCCATAATTTGACTGACAGAGGTGGCTSTCATGTGGCCATGCCATGATTTCATTTCTCTTGTCTACTTCAGGAAAGAAAGAAGGAAGATGCTCTGTCATAGCTGTCCTACCAAATCCAAAAAGCTTGGGTTTCTTCCTGTAACAGGAAGATTGTCAAATGTTTGCAAAAAAAATATTTCTAGAATTTGATATTAAAATCATTAAATATTTATATTTTACATTGTAAAATATTTGCAATTGCATAATTGCATGAAGTGAAAAAAAAATCAGGTTTAGCAAAGATTGAGGTGTTTTCAAATAAGAAAAATGGTCTCCTTTTGGTGGGAACCGAATAAARCACCACATTGTAAGAAAATCTCAAGGGTTTTATTCTGACCATAATCCCAAATTAGTAAAAAGCAAAGAATGTAATCTGTGATAGACAGAAGTTGTATCTTCTGTTCTACTTGAACACTGCAAAATGGTAACTTAAATACTAACAAGTTAATGGAGATGCCAGAAACCCTCTGCAGGGATGAAGGGCTCAATACAGATGAAGATTTTAGCTCAGTTCACACTGTTGGACTACAGCCACTTCTAAAGTAATTGCTACTAGCCTACCTGCCTGTACAATTTTAGGAAGAGAATTAATCRTTATCAGGGAATTAATTACTAAATTGTCATTTTCCCTGACAGACATTTGCATTGCCTGATTCGTTTTTCCTTGTAGACTACTTTGTTGATAAAATCCTTTCAGTGAATCCAGTYTGCCCAGTGAATTAAATAAAACACTGCTGTTCAGTGTTACTTTTCAGTATAAAATGGGCTTCACACCACAGTTGGTAATCTGAGTGAGTCACTGTAGTTACTGTAGTGAATTTTTAAAATATTTTGGAAATGGGTTTGTGTCTTTATATTTTCTGGCTGTGATCAATAAAAAGTGCRGCTCCATTGTTAGTTATAGACTCATATCTATGCCCTTTATTCAGACTTATTATTTGAAAAGGCTTTTAGATGTTTTCTTTGAAAGCTTTAAACCTTAATAAGATTCTCTGTGGATATTTTAACACTATTTTACAMAGTGATGCAGCCTATAAATTAATTCACACCAACTTTTTGCAGCTTTTATTTCCCCTAATTGTTCCATGTAACCTAAAATTAATGTTTACAAAATAGATTAAAACCACCTTTGGCTATAATTTATTAAATGAAATGCAGCTGGTTAGTTTGCAGACCATATTTCTTAAGCTACCCAGAAACAAAATTCATGTAGGCATTGAAGTTCAGGTCACCAATGACTTTCAGAGTTAGTCCTATGTTTTATATTTTATACTTGTTTGGTTATTGCATATTTTGCTGGAGTGCTCAGGAAAGTCAAATGGATTATTTGTGTATTGAAACACCTTTCCTGTCTTGAAATAAGAAAGACTTATCTCTGAATGCCATCACAAAGCCCCATTAGACTAGATTTTGTTCTTTTTTTACTCAGCCCAAGGATGCAGCAGGAGACAGGGGGGGTTCTTGCCATGGGTTTAGCAGGAGCTGCAAACACACCCAAGGCCAGGGCCATTCCTCTGGTGACAGAAGAGGTGGAGCCTCTTACGCTTTGAGGTGGAGGTTGATGTCTTACACTTTGAGCTGCCTACTTCATGAACAGTGGTGCTTTCAAGCCAATCCAAGTAGAAACACAGGTGGAAGCTTTGCTTGCACTTCTAACAGTGTTCACCACTATAGAGATATATTTATTCTTTCTTTCAGCAGAGGACAGTTATGGGATGGATGGGAAGGCTAAGCTGCCCAGTTTCACTGGCGACATTGACTGGCAAGGACTGGAAGACTTGTACAGTGTGAATGAAAGTGTGTATGAATACAGACACAACTTTAGACTTAGTCTGGCTGACTGGACTAATTACTTGAAGGATGTAGATAGAATGTTTGCACTGCTGAACAGTTACTACCAGCAAAACAAAACGGACAACACTGCTCGAAGCCACGGGGACGGGGAYGAATCATCCACGCCGCTCACCTCGGTGGAAATGAGTTCTGCTGAGGAGTCCAGCGGCCTGACTGCAGAAGAGTCACAGCTTATTGTGCCAACAGACTTAGCAGCCCTTGCTTTGAGCACGGTGAATTTAAGTCAGGAGAGGAAACTTGAATTAAACAATGATATTCCTGAGAAAAGTAGTTTGATTGACGCACACTGGAGAAACAGTCATCGAGCTGAAGAATGGATGGAGGATAAAGAATYGGACCGTTTTGATATGGATTTCAGTGGAAACGGTTTGATAGAGTTGGAGTCCCGGCACAGCTTTATGCTACAGCCCATCAGCATTCCTCAAAAAGACACTCACAAGGATAGTGACACTGTGGAAGATATATTTGAAGATCAAATGTATCTTCCCATGAGGTCTGACGAACCATTCGTTCATCRGACTGTAAATATATCCATTAGGGATTTACCTGTCAGTACCCAGGAACCAGGAACTTTCTTTAAAAAGAACGAACAGAGTCTTGCAGGAGAAAGTTCACAGATCCTAAATGCAGAAGGCAGTGCCTCAGCTCCACTCTCCTTGGATTAGATCGAGTTGTAAACCGTTAAATAAGTTCTCCTTTTTCTTATTAGCAAACTAATAAAGGTAATCACGACAACTGACATTCCATGTTTATTGTAGATACATTTTGCAGCTAAATTGAGCCCAATTCAGTATTTGTCTCTGTGCATTTTTTTATTCACATGCACGTGTGTTCACTGTAATTCTTCACACTGGGAAGCAAGATGTCTGGTTTTTCATTAAAAGAAACAGTGTTAACTTTCAAATGCAGTAGCACATTCTCTGAAAGCTAAAAATTATTTCTTTGAAGAGGATGTTTAAGTTACTTTCTGTTTTCAGATGACCCCACCAGGAATGAGTGTTTCAGTTCATCCAATATGCCTGCATAATGTCTCTTTCATCGATTATTTTAACCACTGGCAATTCTCAATGTCACACTTTCAAGTAAAATGCACTTTTAAAATCTGTATGCCATACCATTTATGCATTCAATACCTTGCAGGTTCTTAGTTTGCTCGTTGTCTTATGAAATTGTGAAACCAATAAATAGACTGACCTGAAAGAGGTAAACAGCGTGGGTTGTGGAAAACAGACTCTTTGAATATTATTTTAGCAAAAATATTGCATGTTTTTGTTACTTTAATTAAATTTATTCTCACAAAGGTATGGCTAATGATTGTTAACTGTAGAAGGATTTGTTTAAATTGGATTGTTTCCCTATGTGTTGATATTGTCAGTATTAAAATTCCATTAATTTTTTTGTCCTTTTTTTTTTTCCTGATACTGGTAGAAAGGTTTACATCAATACATAAATGCTTTTTCCACCCCACCTCATTTTTATTATTCTGAACAATATCTTGAAAGCATTATTAAAATTTTGAGTCTTAATTTTTTTTTGTTTTGAACAGGCCTTAAAGGGAATGATAAAATTATGTTAGTTTCCCATTATTTTAAACACAAAAGGAACATGAGGGTAAAAAATAGTAGTTTAGTAATATTTTTTGTTGTTGTATTCTAAATTTTTTCTTGAACTTTACCAAACATTAAATTTTATGACGTATAATACAAAAATTACTTTGAAAAATCTATATTACTCTAAACTTAATGTTTTCCCTTGCTTTTTTATAAATTTCTAAATAATTATCCCAACAACAACAAAAGAGCATTACCTCAAACAGATGTGATTCCATAGTGTCCAACTCACAGGTGCATTTCCTACCTGTTACATGTTATTTAGTGTAGTGAATCTTTTCTGGCTATTGCAAGCGCTGCAGGTTAAACTTACATTCATTACATTGTATTTTAAGTTGAAACTTTWAAAAAAGGAGATTCTTTTAGTAGGATTTTAATAATTTTAAGAAGCAGTCTTTTTGATGGACTMTGTAAATATGTTAAAATTACTAGTTCTTTATCTGATGTATGTGTCATGGGCTGATTGATAGAAAAACGTATTTATGGTCATGAATGATGCTATTTGTACATAGGTTTTAAGTTACTAGGATACAAACTGTGTTTTTAAATCCTGTATAATATTTCTGTGATACTTTTATAGTACAATTCTGGCTTCGGGAAAGTCTAGAAGCAATATTTCTTGAAATAAAAAGTGTTTTACTTTACCTGCTTCAGAGAAGTCCAGATGATCCAGTTTTCCTCCTGATTAAGTTTTACTTCAAAAATACGTTAACAGTTTCAASTTTAAAAATCCATTCACATTAAAAACAACAGGTAACAAAATAACGCACAACATTCTGTTAGTTATAAATTATTCCTGGAGATGTGAATAATATTTTTTGTTTGTTTAAGACATGCTGTGTTTCAAGAAAGTATAAAGGACACTCACTCTGTAGGCAAGAGATAGAGAGAGCAATGAGCTCTGATTCTTGCTCTCTTGGAAACATGCATCARATATAAAACTAAACCAAGTTAAAGAGGCCAAAATCTGTCATATCTCTAAGGATGCAGCCTAAGCAGTGTGTTGCTGTCCCAGTATGTTTTGCACTTCTTTCTGCACACTATTTCTTGTCCCATAGCTGCGGTAGTTGAGTCCATGAGCAGTGCATGGCGTGATTGTCTAAAGCTTTTACAAGCAGTTGCAGGCTCAGGAATGAAATCAGTGCCTCCATTGACTTCATTGGCGGGTGCTCCTCACAGCAGGCAAGGGGATGGCCAAGGGGGGTGACCTTTGTGGCCTTTTCTGATCTGCAGAGCAGTGGCAGCTGTGCCTCATCTAAAAGGCAGTACATGGTTTTTTACTTTCTGAAGGGTGCCTGAAGCTGGACAGAAAGAACTTTAAAACCTGCACATCTTYGGGAGGTAGTAATGTTAGGTGGAAAGTTTCATCTGGAATTCAAAATAAGGCAGCKAGAATTGCCCTCACATCTTGGACAGTGTGAGACACCTTCCTGAGCCAAGATGTRTAGTTCTAACTCCCCAACATGGACAGGGACATGACTTAGAGCTGTTACCAGTAGGTGAATTTTGTTGTACCTGAGGTAAATGCACACTAGAAGCTTTGCAAAAACCAAACATTTGGATCAGAGCATTCTTCTGGAATTCAGCCACATGTAGGTTTTTAAGAAAGTTGAGGGGAAGTATTTTAGAGTGCAGGTCTGAGCACAGACTACCCCCACTCTCCCAACCAAAATCCCTTGAGATGCCTGCAGCTGTTTACATTGGAAGTCACACAAGCACAGTCAGAGGGGATCTCTTCTCAGTCAGGGCTGAGAAGCCAAGAGGTGCAGCATCCCTGTCCAAGGAAGATCTGCCCAGGACTAGACTTGAGTCCTAAGCAGCCCTGGGTGTTTGGTGCCTGGTACGTGTGCTGCTGTAACAAAACTTCTTCCTTTAGCTTCARCAAAACCCAATCCTGTTTGAGTGCTCTGACATCATTTTCCAGTGAGACTCGATGTGCAGTGAACGGGGTCCAAAGCAGAGGTCATTTCAGAAATGCTGTGTCACACGGGAGGGGAGCAGGAGGGCGCTCAGAGCTGCTCGGTTCGGGGCAGCAGATGTCAGTGCAGAGCCGCACAAGCGCCTCTCCTTGAGCCCCGCATCCCTCCCTGTGCTTCCAGCCACTGCCGAGGCTGCATCCATTCAGTCTTCAACCAGCAGCGGCACCAGAGATGTGCTACAAATCCACTCATTTCATCCACTTCCTTGCTTTAACAGCTCTGATCTTGGACACTGGTGACATGCAGGGGGATCCAAAAGATGCTTTTTTATGTAATTATATGTATTGGAAAWGAAAACACATAAGTCTCACTTTGAACTCAGAAATCAGAGAGGATCTGGACCCAATCAACACACATGATATGCTATTTTTTATTTCCAAGTATCAAGTATTCAAGAGTTTGTTTTGTAAACAYATGTTTACAACAGATGTTGACAGTAAATTTCATTAAATCATGGGTTATACAACTTCAAAATTATTCTAAGTTCTGTTGAGAAATAAATATCAATTAAAAAAAACCATACAGGAGCCTAAAGTATGCAAAAATACCCAGCATAAACCAATTATTCTCTTTTTACCACAGCACAGCACCCACACACTCATACGGTCAGACATACTCTACAAATCTCCTTAAGACTCTACACATTTGCTTAATAATGAGTTTTTTAGAAACTAAACAGTTACAGGCAGTGTGCCCACTCCATGCTCCTACAGTACTACCCAGACTGTTGCTGTTCTGCACAAATCATTTGGTAGAGGTATGCACTGCAGCCAGGGGCCAAACTCCCATGTGCTCAGCTGGTGAAAAGGGCAGGTCTTCTTTCAGGAAAGCCTCCACACAGCTGGGGAACTTACTGACACAAAATTTTCTTTTTATTTTATTTTTTTTTACTGAGACGCGACTTTAGATGATTTTGTACTTTTTTAATTTGTTTTGAAATTTCTCTCCATGTTTTCAAATATGAAGTTTGCTACAGAGGCAAAATTTCTGCCCTGTGGGTCAGAAGTGTAATTACTGCTATTAGTGCTTTCAGTGCATGAGCAGCCCAGGCACAACAACACAAAAAAAATTGTGGTTCAGAATTCAAAATGGAAGGGAAAAAAATGTTGTCTTCAAGATTTTAAAACCAAATTCCTCTGTTGTAAATCACAGCTCACTTTAAAGTCAACCAGACTTTGGTTAAAGTCAATCAAATTCTAGAGACAGAATTTGCTCTTTTTCTACCTCTCTCTTCCTGGTATTCTAAGCAAGAACACTCATATTTCAGATCTCAATCCACATTTTTCATTCAAACACTAACATTGCTTGGTTAAGTGGTTCCAGAATTTAGCCCACTGTTTCTTATCATTACTATAAAATTTATTTTTAGCCCCTGCTTAAGCAACTAAATAARGTAACATGCTACAGCAGGCTGAATACATTCTACATTAAACTTCTGTGGTCTGTGTAGCTTTTATTTTATCTGTTAGTGCTGGGCCAAATCCTACCCTGACTCCTGAAATTACTTGCCCACAGAAGAGCTAGGCAGGAATTGGCCCAGCAGGAATGACAAACACTGTCTTTGTCGGAGCAGTCCAGACTTTGGGAACAGAAACACATGCAGTTGCATCATTGACATGCCTTGAATATGTCATTTAAGCCATAGTGAATACATCATAAAATACTTCAGTACCTATTAGCACCACAGTGTTGTTTAGTCATTTGTCCAGAGATTATCAAGCTGTCTCACCCTGCCTCAAGGTGAACAATGTTTTGGATGCTTTTTGTAGCCCTTCATTAATTCCACAGCTTTTCACCTATTCTATATAATGAACAAAACATTATTACAGGATAACATTGTGACAGCTGGTTTGAGATTGAAAAAACAAATACAGTACACACAATGGATAATGCAATAATTAGAAGAGTAGACTGGAACAGGAACCTGGATAAATATGCATCTATTATGTAACACTTGAAGTCAAGAAAACTTTGGAGCTACTTTGAWATTGCAGAGCTATGTCCGTGTTTAAAAGGCTGTATTAATAAAAAAAAAGCTTAACTGAAGGACTGAAGGGGTGACTGCTGAAGTTATTAACTGTAGTTATTAACTGTAGTTTATTGTAATGAATATGACCACAGGATATGGACAGTGTTAAGTTCCTTGCGAATTTACACAATAAATTATGAAGAAAATAGAGGAAAAATTTCCTTCCTGAGGATCAGTTAGGCTTTCAAACCTTTGGCCACAAAGTAAMATGTATGAGTGATTTTCAGTGTAAAGAAGACAAATATGTGAACCCTGGCCATACCCTCACACTGAAGGCTCCACATCCCTACTCTGTGACAATGTTTACATGTAATCTTTTTGAACTGTTATTTGTCAAACAAGATGTTAAAAGAAAAAAGAAGAATRCCTTAATTTCGTACCAAAGAATAAGTCTACCACCATGATGTTGCCTGCCCATTTTCTAAGCACTTTAAAGTGATTAAAGTGTCCAAAAAATCAAGTTCAGTACATGAAGAACCTGAAATGTGTTGATTACAGGTTTAATYTACAAAAGATTAAAGCAATGACAAATGCAGATTGCAGTCCAGGTTAATCTTTGTTTTAAGCCCTGGAAAGCAACCACAGCTGGATGGCTTCAGCTGGGGGAACCCAGATTCTGAARCATGCAGCATGGCAGCTCCAAGGCATTGCAGAAGACACATTATTGAGCAAACAGAAAAAGATAAACTTGTTTAKAAAGTTTTTTGTCTTTGATCTCCAAAAATAGTAGTAATAACCAGTGAATAGAGCATAAAGCTAAACAAGCACTTGATATTCCCTAGTTCACACACACTTGCTAAAGCACCAGCTTGCTAACATCCAACCCAAGGTATGGCCTATTTCTTCAGCCTCAACATTGGACGGGTGAGGCCAAGGATCTGGCTCCAAAGTATGAGTAAGACACTTTGGACCTATTTATCATCAGTTTTATGTCAATACATCAGCAAGAAGAGCARTGGAATCAGGTGCACGGGAAAATGYAGTAAGGCAGCAATTATTCAGGCATTTTGGGGGAAAGCCTGCAAGAACAGTGCAGGGGAAGCTGGAGTTCCACTGAGCAGACAGTGCTTTGCTCCATCTTTGTGGGATGCTGATAATTTGTTTTCTGAACCTCTAGGTCGAAATCCTGTGAAAGGGTACAATTCAAGTCTACAGCATCACTTGAGCAATATCATTGGTTCTAAGGTCAGAAAGATGCCTTTATTTAATCCATCTCCCCATATAGCCCACAGGTTTTCGGCCAGAAATTCTTAAAATAAGTAAATGGCAGGAAGAGCTAGAATGGATGAATCTCAGACCATRTCCATAAAATATTTTGAATTTGAATTCTACTTGAAAATGACAGCTCTCCTCCATTGCCAAATATGTAAGTAGCCACATCRGAATGCCATGGGAGAGTTCTCAAGYGTTACTTTGTGCTATTCTGGTTACAATTATCACTGAATCCATAGTGGGGAAAAGCTCACCATGGAAATACTCTTTGGATAAAGGAATTTCTTTCTGAAAGCAGACAGGATTCAGTCCCATACTTACATATGTGCATTATTTTTAAGTGCATTACTTAGGTATATAAATTCACCCACATATTTAAGTGTTTTGTTGGATCAGAGCCATAGTGAATGAATAATTAATACTACAAATGAATAACCAATATTTTTTTAAAAACCCATCTTTTTGAAAACAGTATTTTCAAGTGTTTTTAATTAATTCAGAGCCTCTCAAATGTACATTTTTAATACCTAGTTGGAGATTTGTGCCCCTACTTCACTTATATAACAGCAAGTTCTGAAGAACTGAAAGTTACTATTAAAGATACATAGGCTGGCCAAAGAACTGAAAGTTTCCAAACAAACTTAAATTGCATCATAATATTTGAAGTTTCTTGCAGCTGCTCACAGTATACTGAAAGAATATAAAATGTCATCAGTTCCAAATTATACCATATTATATCCTGTGTGCTCATGGGGAAGAAGGGRACAAAAACCAGAGAGCTTTTGCCTAAAACTGGAAACACAGTCCCACTCTCCAGTTTATTCCAGCCCCCCAAAGATCTACAAATGATCTCTTGAGGGTGCTGCACTCAAAAGCATCCAAGGCCAAAGCTGCATCCMTTCTGAATTCTCCTTTTAGAGGAAACAAGGGTGAAGGGGAGGCRATGCAGGAACTATTAACCTGTTCACTCAAATCCATATGTTTGGGCTACTTCTCCTCCCATGTTCCTCACTCTAAATCAGAACTGGTGCAGGAGGAACTTAAGTCTGTCCCTAGGAGGGCACGATGGCACTTTGGCCATCACCAGATGTTGTTGCTCCATGTTATCACTGGTGAACTGCAGGCAGGAGACTTGGATTTGCTACCAACAGCAGCCTGCAGGTGAGCAGGGTGGGACTCCTGCTTTACCTTCTCTTGTACTCACTGCTACCAAACCTTTTGTGTTTTGGGATAGAGAGGGAAGGTGGCAAAAATTACAACTTAATTGAATTTTCTATTCTGTGGTGAGAAGATCTCACAGTAGGAAGACAGCACGGGCCCCTTCACTGAATGACAGGCAAAAAGTTCTTTTTTAGTTCCTGTGAAGTTGTTTAGCACCATGTGTCAACCATGACTACTGCTAGGGATGCACTCAATGCCTCTGGCAATTCTGCTCCCTCCAGCAATGACAGCCTCAGAAAAAAAGTGTTTGTTCAGCAGGTGTCAGTCCATATATTAATCAATGACAATGTTGGAATTGACACTTCTAGCAAGTTAATGTGTATCCCCTGCATAGCTTTATTGGCTTTGTTTAGACTATTATAGCTTACTCACAAGAAACTCTCCTTCRGGAATCAATCAAAAACTGGCCAGAGTTTGGGTTTTCTTTCTTTCAGAGGACACTGACTTAATTGATTTTATAGAAATTTATCTGCATCGCCAAAATTATCTATATCCCAAAAGAGGAACAAATTTGTTTGAAAAGTAAGGAATTACACTTTGTTTAGCATATAATTCTCAAAGAAAAATTAACATTAAAATTTAATTTTTAATTTAAAATTTAAATTGTAAATATGTAAAGATGGCTTTTTCAGTATTTCCAAAGTTAATGTCTTCCCTTCCCCATTCCACTTCTTCTACCATTTAGAAAATATGAATGTTCTCAGAAGTTGAAGGGTCAGGCTATCTTAAAAACAGATGGTCTTCATTGCAACAAGCTCTGAATTCCCTTGAAAGCTCAGAAGCAGCAGCAGCTGCAGAAGTGTCACTTTTATCACTCTCATTCTTTGGCATCAGTGCCATTAGTTCCTGACARTCCTAATCTGCTCTCCCTTGGTTTTTGAATGGAACAGAAGCACATAAGGCATGAAATATAAGAGATCAGGATAGATGATTAAACTTCAGTCTTTTACAATTCACTAAATGCTCTGTTTCTGAGGTATTTGAAAAGATTGTCACTCTTCACCTCTTCCTGTGGTGATTAAAATGGGAACATGATTAAAATGGTTAAGTGTTGGGCTGCAATTACACTTTGTCCTACTTTGCCAGTTTTTGCCATGGCAGAAAATTTTTGGTGCAACAAGTATTTGAGACTGAAACAAAAGGAAACATTTTTTATCATCTATTCTGATCTCCTATAGCAAAAAAAAAAAAAATATATATATATATACACCAAACATCTTTGAGTTCATGTGAGGAAATTTATTTCTAGGGACAAGAAGTGTAGAAGCCAACATCTTAGGGAGTGTGTGCTGACTGAGGACATGTTGYATCTGGTGGCTGCATAAGAGGAAAAAACATTCTCAGGCTTAACCCAAAATAGCTATTAATATGGACAGAATAGTGGGAAGTGATGAAAAYAATATTCTTCTATGTTTGGATTAGAAAAGTTTGAGTTTCCAGACAGAAAGAGTAAGAATTGTTACGAGCCACATAAATGGACTGAGACATTCTGAAATAAGCAGCCCCACGCTGGTCAAGAGGATACAGGTGATGACAAAAGGCAGTTGGCAAAGGCAGAGAGGGAGAGTTACTCTTCCCAGGACAACTCAATGGATGCTAAGGAGAGACTGCCTTTAATTTCAAGGACTTGGTTCCATATAATGTTTGATCAATATACATATTCTAAATTCAAAAATTGAATCAGGAATAACCATTCAAAAAGATGCAGAAGCTCTGCTCTTTCCTATTTGGTTTCACACAAGTTCTCTACTCAGCAAAACCCAAACCAGACTATCACTCAGTCCTCTTAAAAGACTGCTTTTCATTTTCTATACTACTAAGACTTCCCCTGCAGGGCACAATACAGCTTTGACATCCTAGTGTCCAACTGCAGTCATTTTCTGCCCTTTGAGACATCATTAGTACCTCATGAGCATGGCACTACAAAGCCTCCAGAGCAAGAAATGAAATGCCTAGCACATTTGATTAGAAAGTCTCAATCATCTCCTGGGCAGAGAGCACACTACAGTAATTTGGAATAAGCAAAGGCCACATCACGTCCTGTGTGTCCACGCTTGCCAATAATGTCTGTTCTTAGCTCTTCCCCTGGAAGGCCAAAGAAGAGACAAACTCATTCTTTGCCTTCCCAGGAGCTTTCAGTGAAGCTGAGAAAAGGAAAGGCAGCCATGTGTGGGACAAACCACACAACCAGGACCTSCAGGCCTGTCCCACCAGCCTGTCCCGCACCGGGCAGCCACAGAGACAGAAGTGTGACAGAAACAAGAGGGTCTGAGCCAGCCCTCCCGTCCCAGCTGTCCTGGGTGTCACAATGCTCAGTGCCTCAGTGGTGCCCGGAGTGCAGGGAGAGGCACCAGAGTGGGCAGGCTGCTCTCAGCCCTCTGAGGGCTCCTCTGCTCACCTGACAGGTGGGAGCAGCACCAGCCTGAACTCTGCTGCTGCYGGTGCCAGGGACACGCCAGGTCCCGGACCCCAGATGAGGCCATCGGCTCTCCCTTGGGACTTTCTCACTGAAGCTGAACTAGACWGGCACACAGAGCTGAAGGACAGCCAAACTTCCTATCAACCTATAGCCAGCTGTTTTCTTCTTCAGGAAGGATGGATTTGGTGCTAGTAACAGCCACGCAAGTAACACTGCAGAAATACGCACATGGTATGTGTGTATGAGTCCTAAATCTTAATGTTACTATAAACCAATACTGAAGTTTTTTACTTCAAGCATTACAGTTTCCTGTAATATAATTTGTGAAGAATGACTACATCCCATCAAATGAAAATCAATGYACATTTTGACAGGATAAAGACGTTACAACTCAACATTTGCAAATGTTACCTGATGCATAACTCTCGTATGGCTTGACATGTAATTAACAGTACTTTAAAMCTTATGTTATTTTTTAATTTAATGATTATGCCTGAAAATAGCCCCTTTCAAATTCAGTTGCAGTAATGTCTTTAAAAGCAAGCTTTAAACTTAATTTGCTGCGCATACAATTATCCAAATAAGTTGCATAGTTTAAATAAGTTCAGTTGTGCTTTGTAGCAGAACTCACAGTAATTACTCATCTCTTAAAAATACAATTTGCGGATATGAAGTTGACAATACATTTAAGCATTCTTGTGAGTCTAGACATCAACAATGTGAGTTTTTGTCACTCTTTCACTGACTTCTGCTGTTCATAACACCTCATCTTTACAATGATATTAGATCAGAGCATGGACATTTAATGGACACATCTGAAATAATTACAAACACAATTTTTTAAAACTCCATTGTTGGGAGGGAAGAAATAAGAACTTGGGTTGGTTTGAGGTATCCAGCCCTCAGGAACATATTCTGGTTGTTTGCATCAAGCTTTGTTGGTTTTATCACGTGTTACATTTAGATTAAAAATAGAAGGCACAGGTGTTTTACAAGGCGCCGTAATTAAGTCAACCAACAAAACTAAGYATTACATTACCAAGCCAGGGGTCTATATCTCAACAGTGACTTCTTCCAATGCATTTTCACTTGAGGAATTTATTGCTTCTGAAAAGGGGCCGGGGTAGGTCTGTGCTGAGCAGTTCATTCCTTGTGCCACACTGATGTCTCCTCGGGAAGTGAAGGTAGGGCAGGATCTAGTCCGTGCATAGTTTTGTTGGGGTCCAGCTTGTCCCACCATCTCACTCACAGTGTTCACCGGTGAAGCCCTCCAACTCTGTCTCTGCAGTTGCTCTTCCTTACACTTTATGGAATACCAGGCCAGGAAAATAAAAAAGAATCCCACAAACTTGAGAGCAGCTGCCAACCCAAAGTAGACAAAACGAAACGAGGTGACATCGTATTCCCAACACGATCCTTGGACGCCGCAATCCTGTTGCCAAAGCATGCACGTGGTGTCAATAACAGCCCCAAAATAAATTGGAGTGGGAATGTAAGCTGAAACAAAAATAGCAAGAGAAATAATATGTGTWAGCATATTGTGGAAAACTTCTAAAGAAACTATATGCCTAAGCCAAAGAGCGTAGGTCGAACATTTTTGAGATTTCTACACTGCTGTTCTCACATGAAATGTAAAATATGGAAAACTGGTCAGCCAATCTTCTCACCAACACTCCTTACCTGACACGTGAAACCTACCAAAAATGGGAGAGAACTCAAACAAAAAAAAYAATGCAGCAGCACCTTTCAACAGGTACTCCAATCTGCTGCCCCCTGAGAGCTCTTCTTGAGCTACATGTTCCCCCCCAAAAAAATCCAGTTTTGCTCTCACGAAGCAAAATATGAAAGAAGGTGAAATACATAATTTCCATAGCATTACCTGTTGAACATGCTTTGCCCATGAGCTGGGAAAGGTGCTGTTTTTAGATTAAGGAGAAAAAGCACCAAAGACCACAAAATGTTTTTGAAGATAGATGAAAGTGGTAAGACCACTAAGATTATAAATTTCCTTTTGAATAGATCTTCCTAAGAAASAGACTTTTACTTCTAAGGCAGCAAAAAATGCAGCCAGTCTACTGAATGCTCCTTCTTTCTCCAGTAATATATCTTCAAGATGAGATTGAAATGTCCTTCCTGAAACAAAACTTGAAGATGCAGCTCTATGGGCTTCTCTTGTTCTGTTAGAATAGACCTTGCTTGCTCTAATCATGTATTTCATAGTAGCTGAACACCTGGAGTGTTCTTTATGGGCAGGATTTTAGAAATTCAAGAGCTTGAAAGAGACTGCTTTGAAAAATAAAACTTCTGACATGTCCTTTTTTGCTTTGAAACACGTGAAAGGCATTAAGTAATATTAGAAGAAAGACGTTCAGACATTAAGTAACAAATGCTTATTTTTTAAATTAAAAAAGCTATCGTTATTGCTGAAAGCAAGAAAAATCTGTTTTTAAAAGAGAAAAATCCTTATAAAATAATATTTAGTAACTATTAATTTTTAAACACAATTTGAAACTGTAAAAATGTATCCTTCTGGGACAACAATGATGTTCTAGAAAGTCAGTAACCAAAAAAAGAAAATTAGCCACATTTTCAGATGCAATGCYTTCAGAAGCTATTAATTTTAGGTCCTTAATACAGTTAGTGAAGCAATTAATTGCAGATTTATGGAATTTTAATACATTTATGATGCATTTAAGCTGAACATGGCCTTTATGGAAATGCTGAGCTACTGTAAGACTTACCAAGAGTTCTTAATAAAACAAACTGCATTCCTAGTGCAAAGGGCCGTTCCCCATCTTCCACAGACCTAGCAGGTGAAAAGAAACTCCAGTGAAGAAACAGTCATAACTGATAATCATCCTGGTATTTTCTGGCTCTACCTCATGGCTTTTTTCTGAGCTGTAGGAAATCTTTGCCTGAATTCCTTCTCTTTAGCTTCTACTACTGTTAACTCCTATTGCTGAGAAAAAAGAACCAGCCAGCCTCTCCTGAACCTGTATAGTCAAAATCTCAGTCATGCCTTTTGACCTTTCTTTACCTGTGAAAGGCCTGAAGAATTTGATCCAAGTCCTTTAAGGAAATTTAGAGAATCCACACAAAATGTTTATGGCTTCTCTTGATAGCTTCCTATTAGTTAATGTTGTAATTTATTTTTCTTAATATTTTTGAGATAAATTTGAAGTAAGAGATACCTAAATTACTGAAAGCTGGACTCAGTTTCTGAATTTAACAGATCTCTGAGTAGCATAAGCACTTTGGACTACTTTAGGAAAAACATCAATACAAACATCCAAACAGTCTCTTTAAATACCTTTTCAATTCAAGTAATATAATATTTCTTTCACCGGKTCCAAAGGAAAAATGTCAAGCTTACAAACACTAAATACAAAGTAACAAGATTCCATATTGCAACTACAATTTTAGTACACCACAAATAATCTACTGATTTAAAAACATTTTTAATTCTTAATCTCAAGGTYTTAAGATAGACAACTTCTAATGACATTGAAATACACCATAAAAACACAWGTAAAGTCTGCAGTCAAAGGGATGCAGCTGTAAAATCAAGTTCTGAAGTCGAGAAATTGAGAAACTGGAGAACCARCTTGGGCCACAGACCTTGGACCAATGCACTGAGTACAGTATGTGGTTTGGGACAGCAGGTGTCACTGTCCATTTGTGTGGGCCACCATTTTTTATACTGAGTATTACTAAATCCTGATGGAGATGGCCCTTATGTACCTCACTATTGTGAGGTCCACTGCAGTGTGATGTTCATTTGCCTTTGCATAATTGCAATGCAAGGGCAACRTTTTTTTATTAGTATTATTTTATAAGTGGAAAACCCAGAGACACAAGGAATAAAGTCTGATATCTCTGAATTACAATGGTGCTGTGCACACAGTAGTTAAGGCAAAGCTGAGCATCTGGAATTCTGATGTGCAGCCCCGAGTGCCTGGCTTCAATGTCCTAACAGCAACCCTTACACCCATGCTGTGGATTTTCTGAAAAGCAAACTGGAAGACAAAAGTGCTGTGTGACACAGCACAGTCCTCCACGTGTCAGTAGCAGGGTCCTGCACAAACCTAAACCACTTGAGCTGCCAAAATGACAGCAAGAGAGTGCTTGTCCTTGGAGGGGGTAAGACAAAGATTCCTGCCAGAGGGCTTCTCCGCTGAGCTCAYGACTGAGCCTAAGGATAGCAAAGCTAAGTCCTGACCTGTCTCATGTTTTCCAAGGTTCYGTGACCTGTTACAAAGATGTGCCATTATTATTTTTAGAGGGGGCTAATTGTGTCCCAGAATATCAAAGTGAAGCCTTAAAGACAACACTACCAGAAGGAAATCCCACTTGGTTGGGATTTTCTCACAGAAATAAAAGACCCAAGACTGGTTTATAAAAAGGCTCAATTTGAAGACAGATTTTACACAAAACCAGGACAAAAGGTGTCTATGTTAACAATTAATGCAGCTAAACAGCTAGTGMTGAGACCTGACATGTAAACCACAAGCATTTCAAGCATTTGTAGGGATTTACTTCAGATCAGCTCTAACCTGGTCTSATGGACAGGATGCCCATTTGCATCTGGATCATTTTGGGTGTGCTTCTGAAGAGTACCTCAAACATGGAAGAGGCTTCCTAGAGAGGTGGTCGATGCCCCATGCCTGTCAGTGTTTGCACAATGCCCTCACTAACAGGTTTTCATTTCTGCTCAGTCCTGCAGTGGTCAGGCAGTTGGACTGGATGATTAGAGAGARTATTTACCAGAGCATGTAGGGACAAGACAAGGGGCAATGGCTTCAGACTGAAAGAGAGTAGGTTTAGATTAGATATTAGGACAAATTCTTCACTGTGAGGCACTGAACAGGTTGCCCAGAGAAGTGGTGGATGCCCCATTCCTGGAAGTGTTCAAGGATGGGCTGGATGGAGCCCTGAGCAAYCTGGTCTAGGAAAGGTGACACTGTCCAGGACAGCAGGCTGTAACTATGTAATTTTTAATGTCCCTTCAAACCCCTTCAGATTCTATGATTCTGTGCTCATTGTAGGCCTCTTCCAACTCAACTATTTTTTTCTACTTTTTCCATCTTCCAGTGCATTCCCATCTGAAAAGAACTAACTTCCTGAACCCTGAGCTCAGAGTTTCAGATCCCAAACCAAACAGACATCTTTAAACCATTCTTTGTCCTCCTGTTACCAGCAGAACCAATGATTATAGGTATGCTTT
Source organism: Malurus melanocephalus (assembly GCF_030028575.1). NCBI lineage: Eukaryota > Metazoa > Chordata > Aves > Passeriformes > Maluridae > Malurus > Malurus melanocephalus. Next base: position 1,160,229 of record NW_026623264.1, read on the forward strand.
GTAACTTCTAGTAAACAATTATATMATTTTCCTCTAATTCCTCTTCCTTTTTAAACAGCAGCATCATAGATTATACAAATACAAATTTATTTTAGCAGTAGACCATATTATGGTTTTTCAGCTCACTTTAAAAATCAGCAGAATTTCACTTACATGAACGGTATTTTAAATGGACAAAGAAGTTAAAGACTAGATGACAGAGATGGGAAAAGCCAATTCAAAAATATGAATGCYTTTTTTCAAACTGACAAATAAATACCACTGCCTTTCTCCTACAAAAGTGGTGTTGTTCTTGATCCTTATGCGGYAATAAAACCATTACTATTGTACAAATCCAAAATTCTTGTGAAGATAAAAGGGAAAAACCATGCATGTGGCAGGAATGARCAATTTTAAGGATGAGAACAGGATAATTTTAAATACTAACATTTTTCATTTGCATTTGAAAATCCAAACCATTGCTCTAAGGCTGAAAATGTTTCAGGAGTTATCATTTTCTTCCACGATGTTTTGCTTGCTTTCTCTTTAGAGCACCTGGAATTCACTGCATTCTTTGTGTTTCCTAAAGTGGATTATTATATTACATATTCTAAACACAAACAAGTCTCATTCTATCCCKATCAGCCCTATTCTATTCACTTTTTAAAGACACACAAGCTTGACAGGCACTGGTGATAGCAAGCACAGCAGAAATTCTTACAAAACATAACAGAGTTCTCACCTGAGAGTCACTATGACTGCTGATGGCTGGGCACATGCTGTAATGAGGGTTACAATGAAGAGAAAGATGAGGAATGGGATGAGCGTGTTGCAGGTCCGATCGCACTTCCCAGACACAGCGTAGCCGTTCTCGTTCAGGTAGGTTTTGACAATCACCAGCCGCAGCTGACTGCGCTGGCCCACTGTGGGCGGCGTGATCACCTGGCGGCTCTGCACACAGGCACATTCCGTGTAATTTCTCACCTGGGAGAGCAAAAAAGAACATTTCCACGTGAAAAATATGTGTCAGAAAAACACTGCACCGAGACATCATACAAGACTCCCATGGTTCTTAATAATTGAGAATCTTCTGCCTTGAACATCATTACCCCAAGCACAACCCAAGTTACCTCTCCAAGCAATTTTAAAGCTGGCCAGGATTCTCTGTGATGAGGTTGCCTTTCCACTGCTTTATTTAGTCTGAGTTTTAAAAGAAAATCTGGAATATTTTGGGGAAATATTGACAAAATAATTCAATCAATTCTGACAGGGAAGCTGGAGAAAAATATTGTTTCTATCTTACTACAAAAAGTGTGAGGAAGCGCTCTTCAGGCATCGGTGACAATGCCTTATTCTGAAATTTAGCAAGCTGCTGACTTTCATATGCAGGCAGTGTCTTCTGCCATGTAAAAGGAAGGCTACCCAGATTGGCCAAAGGGCAAAAAGCTGCACTTCAAGCTCAGGACCTTCCACCTGGATGTGGGTGTGGATGTGGACAAGAGCAAAACCAGAGAATAAAAGGAGAGCAGAGACTAAAACAATGAGACTGAAGAACACGAGGGATTCCTGAATGGACAAAGAGAATGAAATTAAGATGWAGAGACTGAATAAGCATTTCATAGGCAAAGGGGACTGTGACTTGAGCAAGGTGAGAAGAACTAGATCAAAAATAGCCTTCTTTCACATTTATGCTTCTTGTGCTTTTATCTAATCTAATGGCAAAGGATTGTGCAGCAAATCACAATATTTCAATGCTAGAGAATAAACTGGTCAGGACATATGTGATRTTACAGGAAGGAGTTTTTTRYTTCAATTTTTGCACTCATCAAACCMTGGACCACACATGCACAAAAGCTACAAAATCATCTTAAGATTGTAAATTTAAGCACTTAAACATCAGGACATACCCAAATTATTGCTGTTTGTCAATTTTAATGTATACCTTTATATGTATCCAYGCTATCATGTAGCCTCACACTTTCTCCCCCATGGAATTTAGCTGAACATCTTAATAATGTATGTATTCATCCAGTATTTTACCTCCCGTTTTCAAAATGCGACTTCAGATATTTTTTTCCTCACACGAAAATTATTCCACTACAAAGATGGAATGATTCATATTTCATTTGGATTTTTTCTGTAACACTCACTGTTATAGCTTAACTCTTTCAAAAAGKAGTCATTTATCCTCAAAACAGTTAYGAGACATTGATATTGTTATCTCTATTTTGTAGTTCAGTAATTGAAACAGTTCAAAAATTTTACAAACATGAGTGACTAATTTGAGACAATTGGAATTCTTTTTTTCAGAATATTTTCCATGATACCAAACGAAATATTTTCTAAATGTAACTTTTCATGCCTTCAAATACAGATTCAGGCAGTGCATCTGCAAGTGGCACTTCTGGTTGTTGCTCATGCTCATCACCCAGAATATGAAGAACACAAGACTAATGACCAACTGGGAGAAATTCTATTTAAGTGACTTGTCCACCATCWCTTAGAAACAAAGCCAATGACAAATTCCCATCTCCCAAGGCAGCACTCCACTCTAATATCACATGAGTATGATTGCTTTCTACAGTTCTTCACCCTAACCTCCTTATTGCTTCCAAATGTAAATGYCAAATAGGCATCCTACAGAAAGTATCTTCAATATTGATTATTCATCACCTGCRAAACCAAATCTGTGTATTAAATGAGACAGACATAGCATGACAGAAATGTTGGAGAATAGGAACATATATATGTATAAATATATATATATATAACAGGTATGAACTGCACACTGATACCTTTTCCTCTTACTTCGAACTTTTAAACAAATTATTTTGAAAACASTCCATGTTATAAACTTAAATCCAAATTTTTACGTTAGCAACATTTTGTATATTATATAGTGGCATTAACTTACATCTGTTGTTTTTTGAAGTACCCTACCAAAAATTATTATTTAATTTTAAAAAAGCCTTTTCCAAGCAATGTCAGCCCTATTCTATTCACCATTAGCTAGTGAGTTAGAACTTCAGGCCATGAAGCATCTTTTTTCAAATCAAAAGATGGGATAGGTATGTTTCAGAATCTGTAGTGAAGAGCATACTTTCCCAGAGTATTTCCCTACTAAATAAATAAACGGTGCCAGTTCTATATCAGGTGAAATGCAATGAAGATCAAGCCTMTGTCTCAATCCAGGAAAGCACAAATTAGATCATACAGACATTGAAATTTAACCACWGGCTCACACTGCAGGTTTTTCCAATTGGTCAAAATTATTTTCCACTAAAAACCAGCAAGATAATCTTAAAGGGGAAAAAGAAAAAAAAAAAAAACATTTAAAGGGAACTAATCTGTTCTCAGTGGCATCCATGAATGAACATGCTTTTTCAGACCACTATCCAGGTGACCTGAGAAAGCACAGTGCTGGACCTAACATCCTCCTTCTTCACAGGCTGGCTCAGGACTGCAAATGAGGACACTGATACTTTTTAAGTAAGTTTTCTGGAAAGCACAATCAAGCCCTGAGAAAATCAATGTTTACATCACTTCTTGTCTTTCTTAATTATCCTTTTTTAAAGGACAGTTCTGTAACAGAAGAATTTAAGAGTTCTTTTTCTTTTTATGAAACTACTATGMCCATAATGCTCTGTTCATATTTACAGCAGATTCTACTTTTCAACTGTCTCCTTGTGCCCAGTCCTGGATACAGCTAAATTTCCATGGTTTGAYTTTACCAGCAGGATGTCCTTCTCCAGTCCAGCATAACTGGAATACTGGGCTGTAACAAGCAACGTATTTCCAAGAAAGAGAGTGGATTATTAACATCTTTAAAGGTCTGGTTACTTGAGTTTGGTGACAACCTTCATTTAGCCTGGAAGAGGTTTAGAAAAAAACCATTGGTCAAACTGTTTTACAGGAGGAGAATACACAGGCAGTCTTTACCCAGCCAAGCAAACGAGAGACTTATCAGTGCACTGGTGCAAGTGCAAGAGCTACTTAGGCAAAATGATTCAGCT
>NW_026623264.1:1164298-1407871 GCF_030028575.1 Malurus melanocephalus
AAAAAAAAAAAAAACAAACTGCTCTAAAAGGTAAGACTGAGCTTGAAGAAAGGCAGTTTGACATGGCTGCCTGTGTGGGCAGAAAGCTGAATTAGATGAGATTGACTCAAGGCCTCTCCAAGCCCTGCAGGAACAGGAGGTATGCAGGCCACTGCCACCAAGGTCTTTGGGGTCTGTACTGGAAACACCAGCCCTCCCTATCCCATGGCATTCTGCATTCACTCAGCTGGAGGATTCACTAGGTACAAATRAACTTGTGCCTATAATTGGTACACAACTAAAGGAAGTGGGTTGAGACCATGCAATAATAGCATTACCAGACTTTCCAAACATGGAAAGGCTCAGAGATGGACAAGTCAGCTGTAGAGAACTTCTCTGAAGTTTAGAGGWGGGATGCTTTAGCTAGGAACAGGGAAGTCTTTGATCTGTACTGGTCCCAAGGAGCTACTCAGGGGTTGTGTGTGGATGGTGGGTGAAGCACTTACCCCTGTGCTGTGGTTTCCACCACTGATGCAGCCAGCTAGGCAAGGATTAAAATATGTTATTCCATCTGATCCACAGACAGGCTCGTACTCATGAATCTTACATCCACAGTTAACATTACAGCTTCCAGTCAGATTCCTGTGGGCCATGGCAAGAGTGGGACTGAAGAAAGGAAAAAGAACATGCTAGTAGAGCACGCAGAGATATCTATATCCTCCTGTACAGAAGGAACAAACAACCTACTCATTTACTCTGGAACTGAGAGYTGATTATTAGAGAAAGACTGCATTAACTCTGGGTTATGTACATGACTTAAACAATAGAGAAGAACACCCAAGTCATCCTTGCCATCAACTAAAAACATGACAGAAGAAATAATACCAAATATTAAAATTTGTATCATATTTGGCTATGTAATAGATGTATTTTCCCCCTGGTTTGCTTTTTTCCTTTATTAGTTAAGACACTATGTCTACCCTAAGCAGCAGTAATTTCTTGTTGATTACTAATGAAAGACTCAGTGACAAAACGTATGGATTCTGTGAACTAAGGTGAACTAACACGCATCTCTTCCCACATACCAACAACTGTTCAGAAAACTTAATGCTTTTATTACTTATAGTGATACGTGATATCTACAGGAAACTCACTAAATCTAAAAGATTGCTGTGCTTTTACTAAATGTCTGTAAATGAACCACCACTCAGCTTCCCCAGACCACTCCCCAAAATCTGGCCAAAGCCCAACTTTCTAGGTGCTCCCCTGAAGGGTTTGGTAATACACTATGTAGGAACTAAAGGGAATTTCAAAGCTGAAAGAAACACACATACCAAAGAGCAGCCTGTCCCTTGTAGTTACAATTAAATAAGCCACATCTAATATTAATTAATGTAACCTAATCACATCTAGTAATACCTGAAGGTACAGGAATGAAATATTATCTTTTATACATACTATTTCCGAATATGCTAGCTCAGCAGCCACAACTGTTCCACATATATATATATGCAACGTTATTTGCTGCACTCCTCATGCAGCCAAATTTTAACCAGTGAGAAGTTTTAATACGGCCCATATTATATTTATACCTATTTTTACTACACTTGTCACATTCTCTGACTTGTTTCAGGTTGCTAAGTTAATTTTAAGAAGTGGAAAAGCAAGACTGCAGTGTGGTTTATTACTGGCTCAATTTTCTGCATCTCATTTGTAATTTCACCTTGGTTTAAAATATTTTCAGCAATATGAATGCATTAAGGCAATAGAAACTTACCTGAATGACCTTATTCATACCAATCTCTTGCCAAGTGATAGGGCTGGCTGAAGCTGAAAACCCCAATTCTTATTCCCTAAATCCCTTCCTGTCTAAAGAAATCACGACTCCTGAGTTTGGCATCCACACTCCCTCTTCACTGCATAAGGCAATTCCAAGCCATTGACAACGGGAAAGCAGTTGAGATCAACATCTTCCCCTGAAGCTTCTCCTGTTACTTAGGAACCCCCCTGTTTTATTGTTACTTTCTGTCACAGAGGTTCTCTAAGCTTTTAAGTTCTGAACAGCTGGAGAGAGGCTACCACACAGAAGGTGTAGCAACCAATTTTCTGATCTCCTATCACAAACACACTGTCAGGTAGTTTTCATCTCCTCCACAGTAACTGTTAAACAGTGGCCAGTGCTAATRAAGTGGGTATTAATGGGAAACACACACATATCCCTTATGGAYTTGGATGTATTTCAAATGCTTCTTTCCCAGCCTTGAGTCAAGGCAGCTTAAACACTGCTCACCTACATGCCTCCCTAGAACTACAGAAGTCTATGCTTGGTCTTGGCCAAAATGCAAACCATAGCTTACTTCACTTCAGTAGCCCTTGAGAACTGGAAACTACACGRATGTCTGAGAATTATACTGGAATCACAACCACTCCACCACGGGCACTACAGTGTAATATTGAATTAACTGTTCTGCTTTATTTGCCCTGCTCTCAGTGCTACTCAATGGCCCACTGCTGTTTAAAACTACCTCAAGTACCTCTGCTCTAAGCAGATCAGTAGATATCCAGGGAATTTCAGCACCTCCTCAGCCAGCCAGGAGCTGAGTGGAATCTGAATTGGGTTTGTGGCTGCATTCTCAAAATCCTGTACACATGCACACAGATTGCCGTGGCAGCAGACCAAGGGCTGCCGTTGGCTTGTCTTCATACCTGTGATGGGTGGGCAAGGCTACTGTGAAGATAAACTAGCAGCAGATTTACTGCACCTCCCAGCTACCTCAGGGACCACAAGGGATGGTCTTCTGTTCCCATCTTCTACCCCTGACTAGASCAGAGACTCAGCTCGGGAGCCATTCTGCAGGGAGCAAGTGTCACCCATGTGTGTCACCTCACCTCCTGTTGTTAGTGACACTCAGTAGTATTACTGSTGCTCAGAGCATTCTACTTGACTGGTTTTCTTGTATCTATACACCACTATTTGCTTTTGCTGAACATGCTTGTCTTCCCAGCTGTGCACTTTTGCAGGCAATTAAATATTGCTAAGTGGCTTTCAAATATTTTTTGACTGTCTACTGATCACACAAACCAGGTTCACAAATTTAACTCTTGGAGCTACTTTACACTTTATGGTCTAGCTGGATGCTAACCAAAGCCTTTCTGAGTGTTTTCTTTCCTTCTCCATAAACAAGTAAGTTAAATTTTAGAAACAAGTTGCAGCTTGRGAAGGAAATTAAATAAYCAGGACTGRTAGTGGCTCTGTCACCTCAGCTATMTGTGAAACTTGTCTTATTATACCGTGGGATTTCAGTAGCAGTGTGCAGCAACATGTCATATAGCAAGGGGCATCCTTTTCCAGTAATCTCTCAACAGAACTTTTTCTCCAATGGAAAAAACACCAAATCATCAAAATGTTCCTCGGGAACATACAGATTTCAGCAGCACAGTGACAAAAGCTTTTCACACCAACAGGAGAGGCAGCATTTTTGAAGTTTTATGAAATCCTAGTCAGCCTGCTGAGCTGATGTCCCAGATGCCTGAACACTCTGCATAAGAARAGACTCCATGACCTCCCTGGGAGACCCTTGTRCCCATGTTCCTGCTCACCACAGGGCTCTGCCACACTGGCCAGGCCTAGGGACAGTCCAGACTGCTGGGAAAGGCACAGCTGGGGTTCCACTCTCCAACATCTGCCATCCTGCAGCACAAATTCTTCTGACTCTTATCCCTCAATCAACTAAAACCCTTCTCAGCAACAGATGGGTAGGGCTGTTTCATAGGCAGAAGAACCCATTCCCGTCTCACTCTGCTTACGCAGATAACTCACTTCAGCTGCACTGCTGAACATTACCATGACACAGAGGTTAGGAAATCAGCTTTAAAAAAAAAAGGGAATGAAATCAGGCATGCAAGAAATGAGAAGCATGAAACTGCAAACTGAACTGAGAACACTGTGATAATTTAATCTCAGGACATTTTTTTTTGTTCGTCCTGGAAGAAGACTTAAGTTAACAGATACACAAAGCAAATATGCTCAAATTAATAACAAGCTACTGCAAGCTCCGTCTATCCAGCTTCCACCACCTTTTGTTCCTCAGCATATCATTGTAAGGTTTATTTGGGGAATTCCTTTTTGTTGTTTAGACCAAATACCTTGCACACAGAGAAGTTTGGGTTTTTCCGTCTTTTCAAGAACATGTAATACACAAAATCATTGCTGCATTTCCAAAAGGAAATCACTGCATTTCCAAAAGTTCATTATCAGACAGTTTTAAGAGTCATGCTTTCATCTTCATTATTATCACTGTTCACTCCTCTTCCAGTGGTGGGAAACAAATGAAGGACAAAGGCATTTCAGATGTTGGGGACACGAAATCTCTACTAYGTAACCCCATTTTAATCATATGAGATCAACCATACAGCACATACTACAACAGATTTCTTCAACACTTCTTTCAGGAAGGAGTCTTTTTTTCTTGCAGGTATGTATTTTTCTGGAAGTAAGCTGAACCAAAGCACTCTACTGATCCTGCCTTCGGGCACTGGAAGGCTGCCTACTCTCCACAAAGGTAAACAGAGCATTTATCCCTGAATTACAGCACAGCACATTAGATTTACCTGCCATTAAGAGCAGGTTCTTASGGAAATTGCACCAAAGCTAGTAAGTCCTGCTGATGAGCTGATCTGTAGGAAAAGCAGCCTGGTTTCAATGCATAAGCTGCTGTAGAATCATGGGATATCTCAGAAAGAGCTGCTCTGCTCCTTTCAGCAGGTTCAGATGCTGCCAACTTGCAACACTGCTGCACCTGAGCTGCCAAGGACACCACTAATGCATGAGCACACCACCAGAAACCASCCCCAAATGACAGAACTTCCTGAACTATTCTTTCAAGTACAAACAATGATGCTACYTCTTCCATTAATRAGATKCAATTGCAAGTTTGCTAAATGTGYRCTGGGACAAAACCCAGAGCCCCATYTGAYAAAYTGCATTTGTTCACTTCTCAGGGAGACTGTTCTGTGTCTCCATGACACAATGCTAGTAAAGCTGGTAAAGGGAAAACSGTTATTAGATATGACTAACAATGAAAAGGACTCTAGTTTCTAACATTTTTTTTCTAAATCATGTTTTCGTCTCCAACTATTATTCCAGAGAAGGTTTGTGGTATAGGAGTAAAGTGAAAAAAGGGGAAATATGGCATATATTGCCTGGTGATTTTAGAGCTGTGACCTATTATTTCACATACTTAGGCTTGGACTGAAACATCACTGTATTGACAGTCAATGAACATATCAAAAAAAATTTAGACCCTCTTCCCACAGGGCTACAATTTAAATGAAATGCAGTTAAAAAGAAAAAAAAAAAGCTGACTGTATTTTGGTAACATCTAAACAAATAATTGATTTTGCATATGGTTTTATTCATATTTCTTTAGATCACTGTAATAACCTACAGAACCAAGGAAATACACGGGAAGGAGGTAACCCCTCACTATGCAATTTCTATACTCTTAGTATTTGGGCTATATGGTTAAAAGGATTATCTTAGTTTGATAGCAGTATTTTTGGTTTGGTATTGAAGGACATTCTGGATGACAGAGATCTGCAGTCTCCTTGTTGGCAAGCAGCTGGAATTGCAGCAATGATGCAATTTTTGTGTAGCTGTCAAACAAGGGACCCTCTCACTATGTTAGCTGGATTCCTTCTTTGTTGTCATTGTTCTGATCCAATTAGTCACTGCCTTCAAGTTAAGGGATCCGACTGGCTGATTGGACTGAAACAGATACAAGAATAACAGAAACCCAAACTGATGGTACAAGAGGAAGAATATAAATATTTTTTTAATGTGAAATGCTTCAGTTAGTCAATTGCATGCTTTAACTGGACTTTAATTGCACCAAAACAACACAATCAAAACCAGTCTGTTTTGATTCATTACATATGAGAAATGTGAGAGATGGAACTGAACTAATCCAGGAGTCTGTCACTGAGTAAACAAAGCCTGGTTCAGCTGCCTTATAGCACAATATATGCAAGAGACAGGTCCGAACAAAACCAAAGCAGCTGATCTCTGCTATTTCCCTTTTATTCAGTACTGATGAGGCCAGATCTGCAGTGCTGGGTTCAGTTCTGGGTTCCCCACTAAACGAGAGACATGGTTATACCRGAGAGACACCAGGGAAAGTCTGCTAAAATGACAAAAGGACCGGAGCATCTGCCTGGAAAAGGCTCAGGAAGATTTCATCAATGCCTATAAATACCTGAAGGGATGCTGCAAAGAGGATAGAGCCAGGCACTCTTCGGTGGTGCCCAATGCCAGGAACAGAAGCAATGGACACCTGTTTTCTGCAGAAACACAGGAGGATCCTGATAAAACCAGGGCACAGTTTTCACTATGAAGCTGACTGAGTAGTGACACAGGTTGCCCAGGGAGGCTGTGGAACTTCCCTCCTAAGAAATATTTAAAAGCCATCTGGACAAGAAGACAATTCATTGATTCAAGACTTTGCACCTGGATGCTGTTATGGTGCAAGAGAAGAGATTGACATAAGGCTCCTTATGCTGCAATTCAAATATCAAACATGCCCTCAGAACAAGGCTGGGGCATGGAACAATAGGTTCTAAAATGCTGAGATGTACAATACAGAGGTGCCCTTGATCTTCCTGATAACAGAAATGCTGATGACACGCCAACAACAGCAAAACTGCTTGTGCCCAACATAAAACAGCAGAAAATCCTTTCTAATATATTCTAATCTGTGCATGCCTCCAGGTCCCATCCACTTCCTCACAGCCGGTACAGTTAGAAAAATACTGAGTTATGAAACATACTGAATTATGAAATGTCTTTGCCTATTTTTCTGAGTACTGGTATGCATATACTTCAATGTTAACTGAAACACAGTTCATCCCTCTCCTTTGTAGTGGTTTATGGCTCAGTTCACCAAAGAAAAAACTGTATATTTAAATGGATAAGAAACAGTAGAAAGGAACATATCTGTCCAGAGATTATCCTGCAGGRTATGTCTACACTGCCCAATGCAGCTGAGATCTCTGGGTTGCTGCCAGGGCACCTAGTTCAGATATCAGATCTGGCATTGCCATGTTAAGGTAGAGCATCGTGCAATACATTTATCCCAAATCAAGCAGTGATGCTGCTTTCCCTATCCGATCTTGCCTGTTGAACTGGCTTTGATGRCCATATGCTGCACTTTGAAGTAGAGGACGAAGTATGTGTTTTATTAATCTCAAAATGAAAGCATGCTTTTTATTCTATGACCAACAACATTCTTTGATGGCTGAGCTAAAGAGTAAATGATTTGAACCTATCAAATGATAGATCATGGAGATTAAGACAATTTTTATGTCAGATATTCAAGATTAATTTATGTGTAGTGCTGCCTTTTTAMYATSATTTTGRYAATAAATGTGGATTTGATCTCTATRTTAAAAAATCTRGCTGAACCATGYGTTATAACATGCTGGTAATTCTCARTTTCTGATGACATTACAGTCAMTATGATTCTTACACTGATTTTGAAGMGTTTATACACATCAACAAATGTGAGAATTTTGCCATTACTAYTTCTCACCTCTTTTCTCAATAAGAACAATTAGTCGAAAGTGGTAAGGAATTAATGCCACTGCAGACCTGCACAACAGCTGTGAATTGATGCCTATTTCAATTCATGCTGTGTATTTACTGCAAATATTATTACTWACTAAAAAAATATTAGATACTCTTACAATTCCAGCATGAAGGCTATGTGTTGCATGGCAATAGCATGCCTTGCCTTCAGTTTAGAAACAGATTGAAATCAAATGGGACTTTTTCCCCAAACAGAAAGGTACAAGCTTCTCATTAGTCAGACAGAGACATTCTGTCTTGCCACACAGATTGACTAATTCCTATCTGAAATTTATGTTTTCATTCCTATTAATTTTCATTTCTTCATCTACACCCCCAGGCTGTCACAAACATTACCAGCAGGTGGACAATCAAAACATTCCACCCCCTTCCCATCCCTCTTCTCTCCTTCTTCAGCCCTCTAAGCTCAGATGAGAGTATATCAGCATGCTACTTCCTTCTACTGACAGCCCCTCAGCAGCAAGCTTTAACTCGAGGTCTTAGGAATACAAAGAAGTAACAGCTTTTCATCAGCTCTTGACTCCCAGTTGCTGGTTTTCTTTGCTCTAGCATTAAGGTTTGACAGCAGTGTAGTGACACCCAGCAACAAGCAATGCAAAACATTCTCTGTGTAAACAGTGCCTCTTTTCTTCCTCCCTTGCTTCCCATTTTACCTCTTTGTTTTTCACTTGCTATCCCTCTGCCYCACTGTATTTTTTCATCATCTCTTTTCCCACTCCACACTCTATTTTCTCTTCAAAATATTAAGAGTCCAGAGCTGAGCCCTAAAAGCAACAAATGGATCTCATACCCAGCACCTGGTTATAATTAAAAGGCAGACATGCCTGAGATGTAAAAGCAAAGGGAAAAAACATTGCTTCAGATAGGTTCACACTCTCCAAACACTTACTCTGTTCTTGTGTTTAACCTTCATGAAGAAGGCAATTTTGGGGGAAATCTCATGTACAAAATAAGAATGAAAACGAAAGCTCATGATCAGGCTTCTAAGGAATCACTTTCCAGTGAAAATGTCTCAACTTTTACTACACTGTCTTCCCTCCAAATGTCCTTTATTTTTTGGTATGCCCTTCCATGCATTTYTTAATGTCACAGCCTAAGTTACTCACTCCCAAGTCCTTCCATATCCACACTTCTTYGTCACTGCAGTCTTCTTCACTCTCTGTATAACTGTAGGGAATATGGTCTGGTTGCTGTCTTCAGGATGATCCACCAAGTGCTGGGGGGCACTCACACAACTAGTAAGGGGCTCACCACTAATGTTGAGAGCACATGCCCAAGTAATTCCTCTCAAATAGGGACTGTAGACCTAAGATACTATTATGGTGATAACTCAGAAACCCATTCAGAAATAATCTTCATAATCCACTTAGTATTTTCACAATTTTCATGAGAAGAAAAATTTTGAAACACTAAGTAAATTCTAAGCAATCTACAGAGGACACTACTCCTATTTTTCTGYATCACTCTATGCCATTCTGATGCATTTTCTCACCCCTCAAAAAGGAGAGTTACCAYACAAACTGCATTATAAACCAGATGCAAAAAACGAGGGCCACATACTAACAGCATGTATTTGTATCACAATGCTCTCTGAATTCTCGTTTGAACATGTGGCTTCCTTAGTACATCAGCTATCAGCGTTTTTACCTTACYAGATCAAGCTTATTGGAAATAAACCTGCTTCTGCCACAGATAATCAACCAAGAAGATACTYACCCAGTTGTGTAAGGTATATTTATGCCCCCTAGATTAATGCTTTCACATCCAACAATGAAGAGTGTTGAAAAGCACAGCAGAGATACCCCACTGCAGATCATAGCCAACTTTGCAGACTCTCTTGCACCGAGTTTCAGCTTTTTTATAATGTAGCCRCCTAGGACAATACCAACACCAGCACTTGGGACAATAATCACACCTGCCAGGAAGAAATTCGAACAGCATTAAAACAGGACTTATAGAAATGGTAYAAAACATAAATACTGGTTTCATTCCCTAATTAGATGACTGCAAATGCTGCACTAAGATCTCCATTGTCTGATTCTCTGCTAGCAAATTGAGTCAGACTTTTCAAACCTCTGGAGTGTTGTCAAAGAATTTATAAAAGCCTCCTTATCATATTAGCAGCAGCCCAASCACTATAAGAGAACTATTGTACTTACAAGCAGAAACATTGTTTTGTATTTATTTTAGAATGGRGAGAAGGGCTACATACAGGTTCAGTTTAACTACTGAAAATTTACAGAAATACAGATTTGGACACAAATCTTCCTCTTCCTACTCTCATGATTAATTCAGAACACAAGTGCTAATCTCAGGCARGACCCAGAACCCTGCCCACCTGGGAGGGCACACAAGAGCCTGGCTGCAAATTCTGCCTTTTGGCTACTTTCCTCAAGCTGAATAGTACTTTCCCAGGCATCAGCATCAGGACAAGAGGAAATGGCCTCAGGCTGGGCCAGGGGAGGTTCAGGTTAGACATTAGAAAGAACTTCTTCACTGAAAGGGTGCTCAAGCATTSGAGCAGGCAGCCCAGGGAGGTGGTGGAGCCACCAGCCTTGGAGATGCTCAAGGAATGACCAGAAGTGACACTTGTTGCTGTGACTTATTGATGCAGTGGTGTTTGGTCAAAGGTTGGGCTTTATGATCTTGGAGGTCTTTTCCAACCTTAATGATTTTATCATTCCACAATTCCTGCTTCACACTCCAATTGATCTCAGCACAGATATGAGTAGTGCAAACTGATCAAACACAATTAAAGACATTAAGATAACAGAATTAGGGTAAGTTTAAGRCACAAAAGATGTGCCTATGAAATTTCTGCTGCTCTGCTGCTGCAGTTTTAAGGTGCAGAAACACATCACCAGGTTGTCCTCACCTGTCAGGTAAGTCAGCAAATGTCTTACACTTTTCTTCCCTTTGTCTTTTGCTTCTCACTGACATGTGAGAAAGTCTTTAAATTAAGACTTTGCCAATAAAGATGCATTCCACACAAACACGGAATTTGAACTACTTTTGGCAGCTGCATCTACAGAGTAGCTAAACTTTATAATCCAAATTGTCAGAAATGTTGGTCTTTTAAAGAAGCCAGTAATACTACCACTTGCAAATATTTTTAAGATTATTGTGAAGTATTCTCTGCTAATAATCTAAAGGTCAAAATTATATTTATCAAAATGTTGAGATTATGAAAGCAAGAATAAGAGGCAAAACCAGCTGACACCTTAATTATATTGCCATCACCCGCAACATTATAGAATAAAATGTGACAGTATAGAATAAAATGTTCATGAGGAAGATTCTAAACAATAAGTCTTCACAGAATCAAAASCAGTCTTTCTCCCAAGAGCAGAAATTAAATGTTGAAGCTGCACAAGTTCAAGACATGAWGTTTGGCACATACTGTTTTTTGATKATGATTAATGCCAGAGTTGTTTTAAAACAGAAAGAAATTGAGACTTAATTAAAGAATTTGCTGCTTAGGAGACAAAAAACTGCCAGTAAAATCTTTATATGAAGAGATTCAGGAAGCACTTGTACTTAGCTGGCAATGTATGTATTAAGCACAGATGTATAATGTAAATAATGTAAATTCTCCTTTTACTAACCAGAAAATTTGTGCACTTGTCATGTCTTTTACTATATTAGACARTAGCAATCTAATACAGAATTTCCAAGTTTTCCTCTTCCATCTTTCCTACAAAAATATTTCTAAAACTAACAACTGCTAGCCAACAACTGTTGGCTTCAATACTAAGTTTAGGAGTACGGTTTGCAGAAGCAATGCTCACTTGTCCATGTTGCACATCCAGCCTGATATATTTCATCTTCTTCTTCTGGTTCATTATAATAGTCTTTATCAAGTAATTTATAATGGAGAAAACAACAGGTGTTAATAACTTCACACTCTGGGCAAAGTCACACCAGTTATACCTCTTTTAATGTACTGGCTGTTGAGTATTTTTTCTGGCAAGAAGGTTTMAGATTCATCCCGAGAATGAAGCAAGCTACGGTGTAGCCATCCCATTAAGGGACATTACAGTAAAACTTCTGTGTGGGTAGATACCCTAAGCTTCAGAGAGCATCACAGTCCCATGAGTTAATGTTTCCTCYTTATATGCAGAACACAGGGATTTCATGCCCTGAAAAAAATCTCAACCCAGAAACTCCCAAATAGAAAGCACCACATGGTGCTCTCTGATTTCTCCCCTCCACTCTAGAAATTCCTTGCATTTCTTCCAGCCACTACAAGTGACAAATTCTTCCCATGTGAGGTCTATGTTCCTTCCTTCTTCCTTCTGCTACTTTTTGTCTTTTTTTTGACAGATGACCCTAACAGCAGTTTCACTCCATACTTCACCTGTATCCCCACAACTCACTCTACTCCATCACTCCTCAGGCAGAGTATCTGGAAGCAGGAGGGAGCAAAGAACTAACCCACCTTGCAATTTGCAGCTATTCAATATGAGAAGCACTGGAGAATTTAAAAAGATGCTTATAAAGACACGTCTTTGACGCAGCTAGAAGAGGAGGAAAACTCATTTGCATGGCACAGACCCTGATTCTGCACAATGTTCTGGTCTCTCTTAACAGCGAAATTCCCACCTTCCCAGTCACACAGCAGCATGAAGCTTAAAGTTTTGTGGTCTGTAGCTCTATTAAAAGTTGGATGTGGTGGTACATTGGTGTGGCAGCAGGGAAGTGCCACACCTGCAAAATAGGGATCTCCTGAAATCTCCTGAAAAGTAGAAGAGAATTTTGGGAATTCTAACTAGATTGTTGTCTAAATGTTAATATGTAAATAAGGAAAAAAAACACCACCCTGGAGAAGAGAAATAGCTGAAGGATGGGACAGATAAACAACCTGTCACTGAGGGGAAAAAATATTTTAAAGATCAAAGAAGAAGTAAAATACACAGAAAATAAGAACAGTTTAAAGAGATCTTTTAAAGCACACAAATTGCAGTAATGTCTATGTGTTTTCTAAGCTTGTTTTTGTTGGTTTTTTTCCCCTTGGAGATCATCAACAGATGAGAAAACATCTGTCTAAGCTTATGCAAAAAAAAAAAAAAAAATCCAGCCCTTTAACAACATAAATGGGTTCACATTTTACTAAATACATAAAACACACATCAAAAAACAGTCTGAATATCTACCCAAATGCATCACCTGTTCGAACAAATTTTTGGTTCACTCCTGCATTGACTCATTTCATTAGCTAAAGCCAACCCTTGCAAGGTAACACCATGTGACAATGCCTTACCAGTGTAGATGCTGGCATTGGAAGCTGGGATGCCAAACTGTGACTCGATGAACTTGGGAATGAAGGTAATAAAAGCTGTGACAATGGCACTCTCAGCTGTGTATGACAAACTCACAAAAAGGAATGTCATGTTGCTTAAGATCCTGACAGCTGCTCTTGGAAGCTCTATAAAATGACAAAAATGACAAACGAATGTTACAAACAATGAGTGAGAAACAAAAGCAAACCGAAACAGAACCAATTGAYTTCCTCTGAGACGGACTGGCAGTAAGGGCTTGCTAGCAGCTGGTACATTTGCTAGGCACATAGAGTGGGATTACAGCCCTTGCTCTCTGCTCTGACCCCTGTCACTGCAYTGCCCAGGGCCACAGTCCCACTTGGCACAAACACAACCGAGGTRTGTATTGCACCATTTGAAGGAACAGGGCTTACACAGTAACACCATAACAGAAAGAAAAACAGCAATAAAAAMCAGCAATAACATGTAGTGATTTTGGAATTATTCTGGTGTCTTATTTTGAGATTTTCTGTGAGATAACACATATCACACTGCTGAATCGACAGTACTGAGTTTTGCACTCCATGGGAGGAAAAAAGATCTATAGTTCCCCTGTTACTCTCTGCTTCAAGTTATACATTTTTCTATATGATTTAGAAGCATTTACAATGATGCAGACAAAGCACAATGAAAGAATTACATCAATGATATCAAGGAATCTCCATATACATTACAAGCAACTCAATAAATATTCTCAGAAGGCATAAAACAATCAATTAAAAATGAGAGTGCGTCATTAACTTAAATTGAAAAAGTAATAATAGATGTTGCAATTACTCTCAAATCAAATATTAAACCCCCATGAAATTCAGCACTGTAGTTAAATTAAACAGTTACATACTTTTAATTTAGTCCTGCAGCAATGTCAAATTATCATCACTCTATTCAGCACTTAAGTTTTTTTGGATTAGATGTTGTGATTTTAAACACGTCTTTCTTTCCTTGGGGCTTTTTTTTTACCAAGATCAGATTTTCTTTTAAGTGTTATATCTAACCTACTATAGCTCAGGGTTTTTTTCATTTGCTTTTCACTTGGTACAGAAATGGAATAGTGCTTGAATCAAAGCCAGTTGAATTCAGTGACAAGAGTACCCATTAGAAATACATGYTGAGCAAGAACAACTGAGAATTTTATTGATGTTAAAAGTTGTCAAGACAAAAATCTGTCTCACTTTCTCCACTGACTCCAGTAGGTTATCCGTATAAAAGCAAACAGAATTTCACTTGTCACGTCAAAACTTGTCAGGCTGCAAATTAGCACTTAAGTTCTCTGACTGCATCCAGTCTTAGCTTATGCCAGTTGTCAAAATTTATACTGAATTCATTATGAGTACTGGGTTTATAATTTTAATGTAGTCAAATGCTCTCCTGCTGCTTCTACGAAAAAACATATTAAATGTTAAATACAAAATTTGGTGGAAATAACTAATGAATAAATCATATTAAAAAGCACTCATATATTTAAATCTTAATTTTTTTACTACCTACAGCTTAAAAAAAATTAAAGTGTTGCTGTTTGCAATAGAAGCAACAGGAGCAAGCAGTTATGACCATGCTGATGCTGCTATGAGAAAGGAGTCAGGAAGTAGAAAGAAGGACTGGTCCTGCTGGAAATAGAGCTACTTGGTGGCAGCTGCTCACCTGGGCTGAAAATGTAGAAATAAGAGATGTAGAAATAATAGAGAAAATAAGGTATCATCAAAGAGAGAAAGATTATTAGGATGATGAACTGAGTGCTCTTTGTAGAAATTAACTGGTAGTTCTTGGCCAAGAGCTGAACTGAAGATCTTTGCTAAACCAATTAATTTAAAGTCTGGTCCAGACATCATAATACCTGGTAAAGTTTAGCCCTTCCTGGTAAAACTGAGCTTCAGSAGAATGTCTGGTTTAGAAGTTTCAGTCTGCTACAGAATTAATTTGGCAAAGAACTGCAGAGCTAATGAACATTTTGCTCTGGTGTTCTTATGTAGAGCTGTACTTCTGTTGACTCCTACTTATCTCATCTGAGCACTCAGGCTAAAGGCCATTATTCATTTCAAAACTAATTAGCATTTTGAAATGGGATTTCTACTGATAAGTAGATAAAACTTAGTGTCTTGGAATAAGCACAAGTTCCCTTACACCCGTGTGGAGGGATCTTCAGAGAACAGCTTTGCTGATTACTGTAAATTTTGGTGTGAAATGAAKAGTTTATTTCTGCACACTGCACTAATACACACCACCTGGAGMACTTGAGAGTTGAAACTCTTTATGATTTATAAACAGCAAATGTTTGGCATACAAGGGAATGCTGTTATATAGTAAGAACCTTGGAAATAAAAATACATATTCAGAGTTAGGTTTTCCCTGATTTCCTCCCATAATGACCATGAAATGCTGTGGGACATCACCTATACYACACTTCTGAATTTAAAAACCTATAATAGAAAGGTACTATTAAGTAACTCATTATCTTTCAACCACAGTAATTGTAAAAAGCAAGAATGCTAAAAACTTTAAGGATACTTTATACTACATAATTAATCATGATTTTAAAACATTTCTATGTCAAATTTTTGTGTGGCTAGCCATTGGCCTAGGCTTTGATTTCAAGGCCATTATTAAACCTGTCAGGTTTGATTTTTAGCAGAGACATCTTCAAAAGGCATCGGGTGTTTCTGCCAATGGGCATCAGACACAAAGCTACAGAACTTGCTTTTTTCCCTCATTCTGTCATCTAAACCTCTATCAATCACACTCCTAGAACTAAAAATAATCTTTCAGCATGGCTGCAAACATGTCGATATTTCTGTGCAGTACTCAAATCTTAAACATCCTCATCATTGTTTTTCCCCAATAACCTAGTATTTAACTAAGAGTAAATTGAAACCTGCCTTGCTGGACCGGTTTGCTAGTCTACTGATAACTTTTTATTCCTTTCATGATCTTTGACAGTATTTTTTCTCTGGTCAGTATTCATTTTTCTTTCACTCATTTGCTGGACCACTGCTTRATTCGTGATAAGGGAAAAGAAAATTCTGCAAGTAATTAATAAATATTTCAGTAAGGAAAACTTCTAAACCACWGTAAACCCAATTTCTATAAAAACTCAAATAATTCTGACTTCACCTCATTTTCAACATTTAATATAGTTTATTTTATCCCTGTTCCTGCACATGCAGCCCAAGGCAATGCAATGAATACAATCAGGGGAATAAATCATTCCTGTTTACAGTACTGTCCTTTTGCAGTCCATCAGAAAAGTCCCTTGTATGAGTGAAGAAGATATTAGCTAGAAGAATTCCCTTTTGCTAGGGGTCCCAGTCTGGACAGCACTACCCAAGGCTGCAGCTCTGGAGAAGGCTGGCTCCACACCGAGCTCTCAGGGGCAGATTCCACTCTTGTGCAGTACAAAGCAGAGCCAAGATTTGAGACACAATTTCAGGTTTGTTTATCAAAATGGAAATTAGCAAAGTGACACACAACTACTTCCAATATATCCTGCATGGAGCTAATCACTAATCTCTAGAACAGTACTTTGCCAYGCATTTCGTTATCTACTCATGCACCATTTAAACAACCTCATTCAACTCTCGGGACATGACTTAAGCACCAGGGTGGTGGCTGGACCACTGAACAGCCACTAAGATCCCATCAGCAGTGGAGGAGTTCAGAATCAGTCTGATGTGAATATTACTTATTTTAATTTGATTTAGAGCAGCTCCTYGAGGCTCCAGTTAGCACTGCTCACCACTGCATGGAGCTATGCCAGTCTTTTCTATTTTGAGCTCTTCAGGATGGCCTAAGAAAGGACAAGAGGGGAGTGACTTGCTCAAGGTCAGTGGCACTGCAAGATCTCCAGCCCATGGTCTGCTGAACCCTCTGACATTTACAGTGCCCWCATACAGACCACTGTCCCCTCCTCTGCTGATCCCTGTCAACCAAGCTTCAGGTGGCACAAAATCTCCAATCCAGATCCTTGGTAAAGCACTTCAGTGCACTTATTTTGCAGCCACGAGCCCCTCAGGAGTTTCTTTTATCTTTGCTGATGCCCTGACAATCATTATTATCCTGTCTCTCTTCCTCACAGGGACTGACTAAGGCATACGACAGCTGGTAGATGTGAAAAGGTAGATGGGAATATTATACATTTAAGAAAGGGCTGTACATAGGGACAAAACAAAAAAATCCCCAAAGGCTACATAATACATGTAATTAATTAGATTAATTATTTAATTCAGATTAGATCCGTCTGTTTTAGGTAACATATATATTTGCTTTCTTCACACTGCTCTTTTATTCAATTGCACAGTAACTTTCATTATAGTGCTAAGTGAAAGGGACTGCAGATACGATTTCCATGGTACAAAACCCTGAGGGTATTTAGGTAATAMATGAAAACAGTGGTTTTGTCAGCTCAGATTCATGTGGTATCTGCACATATGGAATTGAACCGTGGTTTCTTCATTATAAATCTCCTCTAGCTCATGTTATCTACACTACCTCTATTTTTCCCAACAAACTACATCCAATTTTTTTCCTYCTGTGACCTACTTACTGTTCTATTTAATACTTTTGATACCTGACTCAGAAGCATTCTTCAATTCACACTTTCTACTTGAAACACAAGTAAGAAAAGACTGAATTCCGAGCCCCTGCAACTTGAAACATGTGAAAAAGGGAAGTCGTATCTGTATTTTTATCTGATCTCAGCTCTACCATGGGCCAAAATTTAACTCAGGTCACTGAAGTTTGAGGTTACTTGCAGATAGAACTGTTTTGGTTTATTTCTTTAGCCTATGCTGTCAGAAAAGAAAGACTCTCATTGTGACTTTTTGATACCTTTTCATTCTCCTAGAGAATTAATTGGGAAATTAGGACAAGTTACAACAAAGCAAAAACAATTTTGCCAGGCTTTCCAGGTAAGAGGACACAATACTGGAAGAACAAAACAGTTAACTTTCCTTAACAAAGCTGCGTGGACATAAGAGATTTGATGGTACTGACCTCTGTCATGGCAGACTATGACATCATTGATATTTATTAGTACAGAAAAGAAGATATGACCTACTAAATCATCAGTCTCCTGGCTACTGCCTAAATGGAGTTTCTGCCCACAGTGCTATAAAAAGAYGAAGTTCTGAAATGCAATGGGAAGTATAAAATGTTCACTGCATATCGGAAGAAGCAATGCTAAATGACTTAGGCACATATGATCCTTTTTTCCTTCCCATTATAAACAAAATTACCTCAGCTGAGGAGCTTGAGGCATGATCTTAYTCCATAAAGCCCACTTAAACTTGAAAAATAATTAAATGATAGTGCATTCCTGCTGCAGGCYTTCTTTGCTAGGGTAAATGACACCRAATGGGAAAGCTATTATCAGCTTATAGCAAAATACTTTTTACTGCTTATCTCAACTCACTTGCTATCTTTCTGGCATGTTTCTTTTCACTGTTCCATGTGGTRAAGTTTCTCCTCTAGTCAAAATTTAAAGTTTTGTATAGTAAAAGCTCCAATTTGGTAGCTCCATTAAYATATTAATACAGAATTTTATGGAATGTATGGTATACATTTAGGCAGATATATACCAAAGAAACACATGCAAAAATGACACATACAGAAGTTTTTATTTCTGTAAAAAAAGTCATAGGAAACATTCTCCCAAGCAAATATTTTTCTCTGTTTGTGCTCTGCATGTAGGGTCTACGTGGCCTGGAAGGTGAAATTATGCACCAGATCAGAGAACCAGCATCAGCAAACTCACCCAGATGCAGGTTATCTGTATACCTGTATCTTTACCTGTACCTTCACACCTAAGGGTGAAGCAGTCCCTCTGCTGTGACATTGCCTGCAACGATTAGGAAGGAGTGCAGCAAAGACTGGACTCCCCTTTCCCAACTCCCTATGTCAGTGGGAAAATCTTGACAGGAGTAAACCTGAACTACTTCCACTAATCAAAGGYCAGTAGGTCAGAAGGCAAATAAAACCCACAACTAGTTGTATGGATTGAGGAGAAAAAAAGTTATGCATTGGGACTCACAAATATGGAGAACAAAGAGTTTCAGAGGAGGAAGGAACATGCTTTTCTTGCTTCTCTACCACATTTTCTACTACTTTGCCAACAAAAGGAGAACATGGCTTGATATATCTAATATGTACCTTGTTTGCTCTTTGCTACCTTTGTACCTTGATTAAGAAGCTTATTTGTAAGCTAATAAAATCACCCCAAGAAAGTTATGGTGTCCTCTTTTTCTTTACTTCTGTAGAAATTAACAGTAATTTTAGGTACCCAGAGAGAACCAGCAAATCAATAGGTAGGTGTGCAAACATAACTTAGAATTTCACTGGGTTTAGTCTAAAATCAGCTGGTTTTGCCAAGCCTTGTGTACTCTGCATAAAAAGCAATGATAAATGTGTCATTAAAAAATCTGSCAATCATTATAGTCTGGACTGAAATCCAATTAAAAAGTAACACTAACGTCTATTTCAACAAACACTTAAAAGTTTTGAGTTCAAATTATGTCTGATGGTACAACAGCTACCTCATATTCTCTCCCAGTCCCACTGCATTCATCAGGCTACCATGAAATGGCACGAGCAGCATCTGCATCATAGACTCCAAGGAGAACACAACAGCACTGACAACACAAGGATATCAACATTCACTCTTGCCCTATACTATTCCATTTTATGATACTGTTAGGGCTGTATTGTCAATTTAAATTGTATTTGCTTCACAATTAACAATTTGTAGCAATACTGCCCTTCTTCCCCAGGCAACTTGTCATTGATTATTACTTACTATTAGATTTTACATTAATGGTTATTCCTCGAAAAAACTAAAGATCTCTATTACCTGCCAATCTTTTGATCTCTTTTTGTTTCAAAATTAGCACAGGTTTTGTCTTAGCCTTCAGAAAACAGCTTGCAGTACAAAACAGACAGGAAAGGAATATGAAACAAATAATCTTTATGAATTTACCCAAATGCATAAATGCAATTGAACTCACATACCAGAATTCCTTCTACTTGTTTCACTAATATTGTAGAAGAGCACTTCATTCCATGAAGTTCAGCTTATAAAGCAATGTGACAATTACTAACGCTAAGGTTTACAAATACATGTGGTAATAGGGGTCCTATAACCAGAGGAAATACCTGCTTGTTATAGGTACACAACCACATCAACAATTCATWTTGTCATTTTAGAGGATGACCATCTATTAAAATCTCAATAGCAAAAAAAACAGCAAATATAGGATGTCAAAACTGCGTCAGTTAYACTCACACAATCCTAGATGATTCCGCAAGCAAAATTTAAAGCATTTAAAAATTTAAAAAGAACTTTACCTTTAACATTCTCTCCAAATCCCATAGAGGCAGAAACTGAACTGTCTGTTTCTGTTTTGCTACTGCTTTTCTCTTTCATCACGTCATCATCACTTGAAATACCATCAGAGTGCATCTTCTTTTTCTTTTTTTTATGTCGAGGAGGGAGCTTTTTTGGAAAGGTAAACATGGGAAATATCACMAGGAGCATTGCAATGGCACAAAGGAGAAATCCACTCCACCTAATGACAGGAAAACAGGAATGGAAATAGAAGCAAACACATTACATGAAATAAATCACGAAAATCAAATGACTATTAGAGGCTGCACTGGCTGGAAAGACACATTTGCRAAGTATGAAAAACTGACACTAAGAGTAAATAATTGGAGTGGAGGAAAGCCTTCACTGCACTAAATTCCTTAATCAGAAGATGTTTCTGTTGGCTTATTTACTGAAAGGTATTTATCCAGAACCCATCAAATTTTATTACAGAGTGTCAGCTTTAAGTTCCCACAAATTTTCAGCTTTGGTACTTGTTCAATACCAAGTGATGAGAAGTAGATACTCCCTTTCACTTAGCCTTTCATGGATAATTCTCAGTAAAGTAATACATTATTTCTCTACACAACACACAAAAAAAAGCATTCCATGGCATAAGAAGAYAGAATGTCCTGATAGATACACCAGAGCTAAATTTGTTCTGCATTCCAGTGCCTACCTCTCACTGCCCTGACTGTTCAATTCTCTCCCTTCACAACTGAGGAGTTCCCAAAGCCTGATTGTAACCAACTGATGTGCTACAATTCATGGCAGGGTTTATGCCCAAAACTCTGCTCTGTGACCACAATCTGAAACAGCCTGCAGAAACAATTTCCTCTTCTCTCCCTCTGTCTTTYAAATATGGGAAATAAAAACAACCCTGAAACTATCCCTTGGTTSTTAGGGAATGATCTGGGACATATCCACAGAAGGGACAATGTGTGGGATACAGAAAAGAGCTCTTCAGCCCCAGGAATACAGTTATCCTTCCCATGGCCAAAAAGCTTATGAACTTCACCGCAGCACCACGGATGGGCAAAAGGGCCATACTAGAAAGTTCTAGAAAGAGTTAACTAGAGTCAGCAGCCAGAATACTGATAGCAGAGGGTCAGGTAACATAATTTCTCCTCTAACAGTGAAAGACTAAGGGAAGATTTAACCTCTCATAGCAGGTTCCACAAAGAAAGACAACCTCAGAATCAAGACAACCTCAGAATCCACACACAGAGTTCTTACATACTGAAAGTGCAGTTTTCACTACAGATTCATTGTACCAGGTTTATATGGCAAGGCTTTGGTAGCACAGTGGGGACYGCAGGGGTGCTTCTGTGAGAAGCTGCCTCTCATGCTGGACATAGACAGCTCCAGCCAGTTTTAAAACAGATCCACAACCACCCAATGCTGAGCCCATCAGAATGCTTGTGGCACCTCTGTGCCCCCGTATTAAGGAAAGGGGAAAAAACATTGCACAGCAACTGTGTGAAGAGAGCGAGAAAATATGAAAGAAACAGCCCTACAGACCTAAGGTGAGAGCAGAAGAGGAGAAGGGGCTCCAGGTGCAGAGATTCACCTGCAGGCCCAGGACAAGACCATGRTATTCACCTCCAGCCTGTGGAGATTCCACACTGGAGCAGGCTCCAGCAGGAACTGTGGCCTGTGGAGAAAAGCCCCCATAGGAGCATGTTTCAGACAGGACATGACACCCATGGGGGATGCTGCAAACTGGAGCATTCTGYTCCTGAAGGATTGCACYCAYGGAAAGGACCCGYGCTGAAGCAGTTAACAAAAGATTTTCTGAAGCACAGAAAGAGCACTTGGAGGAAGGAGCAACAAAATGTTATGAACTGATCACAGCCCCCTTTCCGCAGCACCCTACATCACTCTAGCAGAGGATGTAGAAGAGTCAGGAGTGAAGCTGAACTTTGGGAGAAGGAAGGAATGGGCAAGAAGTGCTTGTAGATTGCTTTTTAATTCTTTCTGTCCTATTCTGTTAYTAATTGGTGATAAATTAATTTCCCTAAGTCAAGTCTGCTTGGCCCAAAATAGTAATTAGTGAAGATTTTTCCTGTCCTCATCTYGATCTATCGCCTTTCATTGTATTTTCTCCCTGTTCTGCTGAGGACAGGGAACGAGACAGCACTTGGTGGGCACCTGGCAGCCAGCCAAAGCCAACCTACTACATGAATCTACACTAGCGTTTGGAGATTCCTATGAAGTCAATCATGTTACTATAAAAACCAACCACAACAATGAAAGCTTTTTCATTTTCAATCCAATTTCCAGAATCACAGTGCATTGACCCTGGCTGGCTGCCAGGTGCCCACCAATGTCACCATTCCCCATCCTCAGCAGGACAGGGGAGGGAAAATGTAATGAAAGGCTCCCACTAGCTGCAGGGGAACCTCTGCTCTGGCACCTGGAGTACCCAAAACTCCTCCTCCTCCTCCTCCTCCTCCTTCACTGACCTCAGGGTCTGCAGAGCTATTTCTATCACATATTCTCATTCCATACTCTTCCAACTGCTGCTGGTGTTGCATATGTCTTTATTTTTTCCCTTTCTTAAATATGTTGTTTCAAATATGTCACCAGCACTTGATGGTCTCAATGYTGGCCAGACTCCTCTTGAAGTGGCTGGCATTGGCTCTCCCAGGCCCAGGGGAAGCTTCCAGCAKCTTCTCAAAGAAGCCACCTCTGTAGCCTCCCCACTACCWAAACCTTGCCATGCAAAGCCAACACAAGAACAATTTTTGTACAACCTTTACACTACTAATCATATATTTGTTCAAAYTTTAAACATTTTAAATTCTGAGTAGACAGAATTGCATAAGAAACAAAAAGCATTTGGCCTCATATTTGTAATGCAAAGATATTGCAAACTGTATTTTTTAATGAAGACAAATCTGTATGCAATGCTTTGTATGGTAAAGGATTACACACAGGCAAACAAATAAACARCCATGTGTAACACTATTTTTATTAGAAGCTTACAGGAAGCTTTTGCAAGGCAAATATAAGTGACTGAAAGTTTTGACTAATTTTGATATTATGTAAACAGAAAATCCTCTGTTCATTCATTTTAGCTGATAACATACATGGATTAGAAAGCAGACTTTTAGGAGGATTAGTCAGCACTGTCAGACGGAATAAATCGGTAGTCTCTATAAAAATGTAGCAACATCCCTTCCAGGATCTCAAAGGCAGAAGCTGCAAAGGCACTGATCAAAGAAACAATCTGTGGCAATAATATGCAGAAATCTGCAACCACCCACTCAGGAGGAAACAGCAAAGGAGACAGGGCCTGTAATGTAGCACAAGATGAAATCAAATCCAAAGGGACCATTATGATAGCATACCAAACGCTGAAGATGTCACAAATGCAGCACTGGATGCAATTATCTCACCATCTACACTTACAACTTCCTGGAGAAATATCAAASAATTGGAAAACAGACAAAAGATAGTATCAAAAATAATAAGGACACCTACAATGGGAAATCGAGAGGTCAGAACAGGAGCTATATTAATTAAAAAGCCCTTGATTTTCTGTCTYCTAAAGTCAAAGAAAATACGCAGAAGAATACCTCAAAGGCATCCGCACAAACCGTAGGACCGCAAATAAAGCAATTAAAGCTAAGGAAGGACCAGACAATGCCGAAGGAATTCCTTTAAACTTCTTGTGTGGAATGTTGATGAAAGACTATATAGGAAGATCCAATATTAAACAAATTCTAAACAAGGAAAACATTCAGAAAAGCGTCAGCAAAAGATAATTTGATTCGAAGCACCTGACAGACTGCCAAGGGCTACTCCACAACTAATGAGGTCCCTATATAGCACATTAATAGTTCTCAAAGACAGGAACACGATGAATGATTTCTAACAGACATCCCTACAGTTACCAYATTTGAATATAAAACAGTTTCAGACATCTGATGGGCTGGCATAGACAGCTGGCTTGTAATTTAGCCCAGAGCACCTACAGAAAGCCCAGGTATGCAAAACCCAGGAGCAGAAATCCAAGTCCCATGAAACTCAAGGAATAATCAGATCAGAAATAACCCTGAAAAATAACCACTTTACCATGTTGCACAAGAGATAAACCAAACTGCATGTCCTGTAATATACCACTTAGAAAGGAACAGTTTAAGGAAAAAATAGGCTATATGCTTTTATTTTAGCCATATATCATAGTTGCTGTACTYGCTAYTTTRTCTGTAAGCACTGCCTCCTTWAACAATGGAAAATTTTCACAGGGTYCTGCRATAAGTTACATTAGGAACCTTACAGCTRTAATAGAGAAAAGATAAGAATCAAAGACACTAATTCACTTCAAAGGAAACAAGACTCCGAAATTTCATATATGACTTCCCATTAACTTGTCTCAATTGAACCATTCTTTTATAGTGTGTCAGCTGAAGTAAGTGTTGGAMTACTCTTACATTGCAAATTGTTAGATTGCATAAATAAAAATAAACTTGACTATGCAGCACTTTCCTGCAAGGAGAAAATGTCACAGTCCCAAAAAATACATTTCAGTGGAATTCAAGTCTACACTTCCAGAATTCTCTGCAACCAGGCAGTCAGTGAGTAKCAAGGGACAAAGGTTTAACCCTCACACCATGGGAGTCTTCATTTTAATGGGTAGACATAGCTTTAGAAAGAGAAAAGAGAATGAGACAAAGAAGCTCTGAACACCACTAAACTTTCATGAGGGGGCACAACAGATTGTGCACCAAATTACCAAAGATCTGATAGCAGGGGATACTCCTTAGAAATTTAAAAGAGAAAGAACTGACATAGTCAAAAATGAAAGAGAAATAAAAAGACATGGAATATGCCTTCAGGGAAAGCCAGATCCTACAGATTTAATCAACGTGATAGAAAAAGAAAACTTTGAATGACTTTTACTAACTTTGCTACTTTGGYTATTTTRCTGGAGCTGCTACAGTTAAAWCTCAGTTATATCAGWGRTTGTGTTATAGATGAAGTCAAAAGTATATCCCACATTCATATAGCCCCATTGATTTCAATTAACAAATATATTTATGGGCCTGTTTACAATTTCTGTCAAAAAGTACCGATCAGATGCTGATTATTGGCTCTGTCATGTCCTTAAAAGCATATGAAGTTAAAGAGTTTTATGAAGAATATATAATGTTTTGCTTTGATTTCAAATCATTTATTCTAGAACAGTCCAAGTTTTGACATTGCTGCACACTCACAGAACAGATCTTTTCAGTGAGGTAGGTCAGTAGATAAAGCAGACCACAGAGTTGTTAACCTCAAGGAAGCACTCAGCACTCAGCTTTGCCTTCCTCTCGCTAAAAATTGAGCAAAACAGTCTGTGCAGCAACGCTCTCGGACTAAGACAAATAAAACTAGACTAAATCTTTAAAGATTTAAGACTCAAAAGACAGAATTTTTCTTATCAAACTGTCAGGAAAGATCACTGCAGAATAAACAGAAACAGATACAGACTGACTGCAATGGCGCAGTGACAAACACTAACCCAGGGCATGAGAACTGACACTGCACCTTACACCTACAAAGTTGAGGTCTCTTCCTGGTATAATGAACTTCAGGTTTTTTCTGGGCTTGCATGAAAACTTCAAGGCGGGTTTATGAATTATCTGAGAAAAGGGAGTTAAAACCGCCTCAAGACCTGCCTCCTCAAAGAGGCATTTCTAAGGAGGCCACATCWCAAAGGCTGCCTGAAGACATCAGATAACAATTACAGCTGCTACATCTCAGTGCTGCTGGAAGCCTGCTCCATGCTAGAGAATACTGTTTTACATCATCTG
The DNA here is from genome assembly GCF_030028575.1 of Malurus melanocephalus. Lineage (NCBI taxonomy): Eukaryota > Metazoa > Chordata > Aves > Passeriformes > Maluridae > Malurus > Malurus melanocephalus. The sequence goes on from NW_026623264.1 coordinate 1,190,390, forward strand.
CTGCCTAAACACAAGCCATCACCCTGAGAAATAAAGACTGGAAAGAGCATGTTCTGACCCCATCCTRTCTCCTTTACCTGGCCTAGGATCAGTAAAGCCTGTTGTTTCTCATCTGGGCAGCCAAGTTCAACGTTTCATGTTGCCTCCTCTGAAAACTAAAGAGATTAATCCATCTTTCAGTAAGARATGGTTGTTTCTGGGCAGCAGAGATCCTCCATGGCTTGCTGCAACACCAATATCCTGCTTTGTCATCTCTGTGCTKAGCGCTGTTAGTCAGTGYCARCTGTGGTCAGGGACATTCCTGAAAMAGCCAAAYGTARGGGATTTTCCATTCACTGTTCTTGTGCTCCCTTGTGGCAAAATTTCCTCTCTGTCAGAGGCTAGTGTGTAATAATCAACAGAAACATCATCTTCCTTGGCCTCCTACAATCCTAAACAAATCCTCAAGGGATAAAATCTTCCAACCTGTCTGAATTCCCTACTGGCAACTGAGAGAAGAGTTTTGGAAAATGCTTGATCCTTACCAGTTCCCAATGAATCGGGGATCACTCTGGTCWATATAAACAGCTGTCCTAGGATCAACATAGAAACCAATGAGGAGTCCTCCCAGTAAGTATCCAGCTGCAGGTCCAAGTGCTCCCATTACGTACATGATGGCTGTGGAAATAAAAGGACAGAGTCGTACATCAATAAAAATGTTTCATTGTTCATTTACACATAAAATCACAAAGTAAATGATGCTTCTTAAAGCAAGAAGTTTTGCACCCTAAAATTTAAAGGGACCTTTTTAGCAATGAGGGCAGCAACCTCTGCCTAAGACACATATAAGTAAGAAAATTACTGCTTCCTGAACATTTTAGTCAAATTATGCAAATATATAATACTATCTTGGTATTCTGGATAATACTATCTTGGTATTCTGGATAGAAAGCATACTTGACTTGCATAAATTTCTTCCTATTTGGCAACATTTCCTTTAAATCAAATCAAAATTATTAAACATAAAAATTTAAAAAAAAATGTCTAACTAATGGCAAAGAATGAAAATTGTAATCAAAGAGCAAAAYATAACATTCTAATTTAGATATCACCAATCTAATGTGTACAAAAGAATGGTCCATGTTAAGAAACCAAATATTCCTATTTTAGAGATTGACAGAACATGGGTTCACCAAAGGAAAATCCTATTTAACTAACTTGATATCCTTCTATGGTAAGGTCACCCACCCASTGGATGAAGGAAAGGTGATGGATGYGCTTTTTCCMGATTTTAGTAATGCTTTTGATACTGTCCTTCACAGCATCCTTCAGGACAACTTGTTCACAGCTGTGGGATGAGTGTTCAGCTGCAGGGTGTGCTGGGTGAAGGACTGGCTGAAGGGTTGTAGTGAATGAGGCTACATCGGGCTGACAACTAGGCAGCAGTGGTGCTCCCCAGGGCTCAGTTCTAGGGCCAGTTCTGTTCAATTCATCTACCAACAACCTGCAGGCAGGAGATGAATCCACCATGAGCACATTTGCTGATGATCCCAAACTGGGAGGTGCTGCTGACTCTTTGAAAGGACAAGAGGCCTTGCAGAGGGATCCACACAGACTGGAGCACTGGAGGGTGTTTAATGGCATAAAGTTTAACAAGTCAAAACACCAGATTCTGCAGCTGGGATGGACTAATGTCAGGCACAGGCATAAACTGGGAGAGGAGTGGCTGGAGAGCCTCTTTGCAGAAAGGGATCTGGGGGTGCTGGCTGGCAGCAGGCACAGCAGAGTCAGCAGGATGTCCTGGAAGCTGCAGGGCAAACCCCATCCTGGGGGACATCAAATATGGCATCACCAGCTGCTCAAGAAAGGGGATTTTCCACTGTGTTCAGCATTGGTGCAGCCTCACCTGGAGCACTGTGTGCAGCTCTGGGCACCACAATTTGAGAAGGATGTGAAGGTCCTTGAATGTGTCCCGATAAAGGCAATAAAGCTGGTGAAAGGCCTGGAAGGAATGTCCTGTGAGGAGCAGGTAAAGACTTGGGGCTTCTCTAGCTTGGAGAAAAAGAGGCTGAGGGACAATCTCATTACTCTACAGCTTCTCTTCTCTCTGGTATCCAGTGACAGAACACCCGGCAATGGGTCAAAGCTGCACCAGGGGATGTTTACACCGGATATTAGGAAGCATTTCCTTTTGGGGAGAGAGGTCAAACGCTCCTGAAGGTTTCCTAGGGAGGTGGCTGACACCTCAGACTTGTCAGTGTTTAAGAGGCGTTTGGACAATGCCCTTAATAAGAAGTTTCAACTTCTGATCAGCCCCAAAGCAGTCAGGCAGTTGCACAAGATGATCATTGTAGGACCCTTCCAACTGAAATGCTCTACTCTATTCCATTCCATTCCATTCCATTCCATTCCATTCCATTCCATTCCATTCCATTCCATTCCATTCCATGCCATTCCATGCCATTCCATGCCATTCCATTCCATGCCATTCCATTCCCCTACAATATTTCTTTCCTTCCTTAATATATCCATTCCTTCCACAATGCTTCTGCCCTGCTTCCCATGCTGTCTGGCTGTTAAGTATGAAAGCCCAAGGGGTGGCAGGGATGGTCTCTGCTGTCCACTCACCTATCTTGTCCCACTGAAACCCAGGCCCCAGCAGCACAGCAACACTTGCTCAGCTGCTGCAGATCTCCCGTAGCACATGAAAGAATGGATTATGTAATTCTGTGAAATTCTCTCTCTAGGTCCAGTGGTTACTGGACCAGACCCTGTCCACAACAGGAGTATGGAGACTCCATTCTTTTCTGCCCCATCCCCAATCAGACATGCTGAATCCTAGACYGCAGCAGCTGAAGAAGCATAACTGAGTTGCTACAGTTTGAGTTTCCACATTACCTGTTATAGTAAATTACATCTCATGGATAAAATAAACAACAAAAAAAATCACTAAATCTGCCTGTTAAACCAAAATAACTTGCACATTTCCACCTTATGTTTCGAAATAAGAGAATGGAGAAAAAGAGCATTCTCAGCAGTAAAAAGAGATAGAAAAGCCACAGAAACTACCATAAAACATAAAACTGCCTATTAAAAAATGCTTCCAGATCAGATCAGTTTTATCACTGTTAAGTAACTTTTTTGTAGACACATTGTTTTTATGAAACTGCAATTTTTAATAGATTTTGCTGAAGTCCTTTTCACATAATGGTTTTCAGAACTGTGTTCACTATTTAAATTTATTCCAGCCATGTTCTCCACTGAATTGATTGTAAACAATTCTCTGTATGCCTAAAATGCTCCATCAGACATTGAAACTCTGCTCCTTAGCAGCAAGTGGTTAGATAAATCCCACAGTAACTGTTATTTGCAAAATTCACATTATGAGGAGAAAAAAAACCAAACAAAAACTATCTCCACACTCTCACAACTAGTAACAAATTTTGTTCTACAAATGTTTGCTTGGAAAATTGATTCAGACAACTACAGCAAACTCAGATCTCTAAAATCTTTAGAGAGGAAACACAAAGGGAGTAAAAGACTGACCTAATCTATTCACTTCAGTATTCAGAAAAAATACTTATACTGCATTAATTCAGCTTTAGTTCCACCACTGAAAGCAGCAAAATGCAGCAACTGCTTAGGTTTCAAATCACTACCCAAATAGTGTATTTTGTACACCTGAATACTTCAGAGGGTTTTCCTTGTAAGCAGAAACACTGCACAATAAAGATAAAAATAATAGTGTACACTGTTCGCCTTTAGACAAAGAAATGCTGTCGAACAATTTCAGGAGTATTTTAAAATTGCTATATGCTGTTCAAGCTTCAAGATGTATTTGTTTTTAATATAACTTACAGGCAAAATGTCACTAAGTCTTCCAGAAAACACAGTGCCTCCATATTCCTGGTCAATGGYAGGAGGAAAAACGAGCAGGTAAGTTCTTAAAATTGCCATTTTCAGATATCTAATAATGGTCACTATCAGAAACTGGACACCAAGTGCAAGAAACTAATTTAGACTTAAAATGGAACTAAATATAGAGCATGGCAAGCATAACATTTTGGTATTTCAAAATTAGGTACGTGAAAGAATCTGCCCCAACCTTTCAAACTTTGCTGAGGAAGTGAAGGGCAAACCAGCTCCATAAGCCACCCTTATGGCAGGCTACTCAGGGGTCCTGGACCCTTAAAATTCTGGTCACAGCCCTCACAGCTATTTTCTATTTTATTTCCCAATTCTCTGGGAACACTGATCTGTCTAGGAAAGCACACTGCAGGTCACCCACTCCTATCTGACTTCACAGAACCACAGAAYATTCTGAGTTKGAAGGCACTCAYATTCCTAAGTGAATGGCCCATGCAGGGATCAAATCCACGACCTTGGCATTGACAGAATCATGGTCTAACCAASTGAGCTGATCTTCGGGTGACTTAGAGCCATCTGAGAACTACTCATGACATTCAACACAACCAGCTCACACTGGACCTGGAGAAAATTTTTCCCCAGAAGTCTGCTGTCGCTTGCTGCTGCTGTGATATAGAATCTTAAGTCTTCAAAGGAAAGCACAGGTTGGTTTACTAAAATTACACTGCCTTTAAACAAGACAATTTCAAAGAGCCCATTGCAGAGCAGTCTTTTTGACTACAGTAAGATGGGCTGAATCCTCTACRGGTCTGAAAATCTCTGTGTTCATACCAAATGCATGAAAAAACTTCGTTGCCAAATAATTACTTTTTAATTCTACCCACACCACCGAATTTAACAAGACATACTGTGAATGCCCTTTTCCTCTTCTAATCGCATGAAAAGACACCTTCAGCAGGCTCTGTATATGGGAATATACAGCATATGTCCCTGCAGCACCYTCAAATGCATATGTTAACCCTCTGACTGTGCCTTTTTACATTAGCCACGCTAGTACCAATAAAAGTCATGTCACATATTGTGCCTGGGTGTACAGAARCTACACATTTGTGAGATACAACAGCCTGGCTTCTGGGTTCTAAAAAACCCACTTTGTTTAAAAAGTAAAAACAAAGTCATATATTGCTCAGTCCCTGTCACCTCCTCTGTGTGCACACATATGTCACCACACAGAGTTTATCACTGAAGGAGGAGGAACATTTCTGAAAGACCCCATTGTCCAAATCTTGGCAGTACATCATCATAGCACAACTGTTCATTTCATACATGTGTAAGACAAGCAGAATTTGACCTTTATTCTCTTTTCAGTGGAAGTTTAGAATTTGCAAAATCCTGCAAAAGCAACAGGGTGCATTCTGAAAGTATATTGTATATACATATATAAATATGTATATACATGTTTGCTTCTGYCAGAAAAATACAGTAAAAACAGATTTTGCAGGATACTTTTTAGTGGTATACAATTATAATCCTTTCATATCTGTAGATTTCAAATTTTTACTCCCAAGTCTTAACTGTCATTAGCATGAGGGTATTGACTGGAAAAAAAAGAGATATAAAAGACAAAATGAATCCCCTATAGGTGTGGAGTARACTAGGAAGTCCAGAAGTATACTCAACTTAATTGAAGCAATAATTCAGTGTCCTACCAGCTGAACAACACTCTCATGAAAGAACAGCACAAAGAAGAATCAAAACAACAAAAAGAAAACATTCAYGTGAAGTTGCAAGAAAAGCCCTGTGTTTACAGATTACTTGTTTACATTCTGAGGACTGAGCTTTAACAGAAATGTAAGATGACCTTTATATAATCTTGAATATTTAYGTGTCAGGAAATTTATAGGGATATAGGTTAAAAAAAAACAGTCACATGGTTACTACCTGGGATTTTGCAAGCAAAAGAAGCACCACCATGCTAYGCTACCATAACATCCTCTCCAGTGCTATGAGCAACACATTTCCTTGGAAAGCTGTACTATGCTGTCACTGGAGAACAAGCAGCGCTGTTATTTCTTCTTTAGGGTGTAGAGCAGGTTTTGATTTCCTCACAGAGCAAAGCTGAAAGACAGAGGTTTCRAAACAGATCCCACCCCTCCCCTGTTCCTCTCATGTCACAGCACTGTGATGGGATAGCAAGGATCAAGCATAAAGGAGCTTTCAAAGAAACATTGCTCCCATTCATAAAGGCCTATTTACCTCATTCTGTCTAATTTCACCCACACAGAAGCTACCCCAAAAAAACATAGGGTTTAATCAYTCTTCTAAGCCTAAGGACACAAAACTGAGCTGTGAGCAGAAGCCAGGCAAACTTCTCAAAAGCTTTTAAGTCAGGAAACTGGTTCACTTCCTTCTTTTCATCACAAASAGAAAATCAAACATATCTATACATGCTTTAGGAACTTTTCTTTAATGTGGTTATTTGCTCAGGAAAAAACAATGCTTTGAGCATTACTGTAGTTCAGATAATAATGTCCAGTTCAAATCTTTAAATCACTTCCTTTCAAAACRCATTAGCGTTACCATGACTTTAATAGTCTCTCAGATCCAGTGTTCCACTCAAAACAATAAACAGAGCAACAAAACTACTTCAGTAGCCTGTCTTGATCTTTGTATAGAATATACTTGTCACTATTTTAACAAGCAGATTACACAGACCTGGAAGACAACTTTATAGAGAAACATAACTAAAGCACAATTTTACATGCCTACCATGGAAAATAAAATGAATGGTACAGCTTACCACTCCATTAAAAATGCTGGAAGTTAAATTTAGTAAAATATATTTCAGTTTTAATTAAGTGACTTGCCAACACCAGATGAATAGCATTAGATTTTTACTTTTCTCTTACAGCTAAGAGAAAATACAAACTAAGATATCATTTGTATTAAAACAGGTATCATTCCCTGATTTAAACAGCTAAACAGCTTCATGGTTTGTACTCACCATTTGTGGCCATGTTTTAAAACATCATAAACATTTTCATTGGATCCAATTCTACTATATCCATAAAAMCCCAGGAAAATAAGCCCAAAGAAAACAAGCTAAAATAGGCTTTCTATCCCAAAGTGTACTTCTTGTACACATTGTCACTGCAACACTGCTCCAAATTATTGCCATGGTGTGAAGCCACAGCACCTACAAAGCAATTCAACTCACACCAAAATTTCACAGACTCAGTACTTGTCTTTTGGTTACACTACCAGCTGCATGCATCCAGTCCAAAACCCGGAAATGCTGAAAACACCATAGAAGAAAGGGTTATATTTGCACCACGATATTTCAGCATTAGAGATACTTGGCTAAAGAAATAATTGCCCCAAGGAAAACTACTCCAGTGCTTAAAATTAGAGTCTTTATTTCTTTATTCCTAAAATCTGAGAACTTGGAAGTAGAAATCCCAGGGGCAACTCGAGACTGCCCCATTCTTTAGAAACAACTGTTTTGCTTGGAACACAYAAAATTACTTGGGGGTTTTCATCAAAATCTTTTCTCTCTTTACATTCACCTAAAAATAAATGTTTGTTGATAATATTACCAAGAATGACTTGTGGTTAGCAAATAAATATGAAAAAAGATACCTCTGCTGTAAGAAATAGTGAAAACAGCTGCAATTTCTGAGTGCTATTTCCTATCAGTGTGATTAACTGAATTCAGACACCATGCACAAGGAAATTCTTARATCAAAAATTAAGCAAATCAGGTTTTATCAGCTTTATAAGTTCCTAAACCAATTCTAACACAAGAAGCTTCTGGTGATGGTATTCCTAAAGCACCTACAACTGACTCCAAGCATATGGATAGTGCCCACCAAAACACGTCTATACTTGCACCATCAGAACCTAAACTGAAAACAAAGATGTTCTGGTATTTTTCCCATGAAGTCAAAGGCATTGGTTACCTAAATAGATATTTGGATTTTTTTTAAAATAGAAGTATCAACAACTGCTTAAATGCATAAAAACAATTATCAAAACCATCTTTCTAAAAACTTCCAATTTTTTTTCCATATGTAGGAAATTTTAATAAGGAAAAGTATTGTAATTGAAATTTAGGTCACAGACAAACGTACAAACTACTTGTGCTGAACAGAGTCAGAATATCCAAAGATGCAACAACAGGCACAACTCTGCTCCTGGCTRCTCTTGCTTTCTGGAAATCAGTTCTCAAAAAATGCTCCATACCTTTTAATTTTTTTAAGTTCTATTGGTACGTTGCATCATAAACACAAGACAACATATCCAAGAAGTTCCCTAGGCATAAATTTCCAAATCCTGACTTTTCAAAGGAGTGTTTCTTTTTTTGAAAAATAAGTRGTTTTGAAAAAAGTAYTTCTTGAAAATATTTTCTTTTGTGAATAGTAAGGCAACTAGACAGAGACACTGATCATTCATGTTAACACCTAATGAGTGATTCCTTGGTGCCTTCTGAATTCTTGGTCTGTCAAGCAACCCAAAGTTTTTGATTACTYCAAAGAATAAAGCAATGAAAAGTCATAGAAGTAGTGTCCATTTCCATACACAAAATTATCTACTGAATGTAACTATTATTAACCAAATCATAAGCAAGCTACCACTCCAAATTATTTTAAAAACCTTTAACTAATAAGTGGTTAGATAATTTCACTATATTATTTCCCATTCATTCAAACACTGGGASCTAAATCCACAATAGTGAATTTTTCACATTAAGAGTATTCTTGAAGTAGGCAGGATTTGACACTTCTGTAGCAATACTTAGTGGTGCTCCCACTAAAAGGACATTGAACATGTTGGCAGTCTTTAAGATACTAAAGCAGCCTCTTGACTCACAGGCATTCTTTCCATAAAGTCACATCAAACAGGAATATCTCATCTCTGCCATTTAATTGCTTGGCTTTGGGGTTTTTAACATACACATACACATTTAATTTTCCCTAGTAATTATCCCCAGACACATGCTTATAGATTCTGTTGATCTCAACTTCTTAAAACTAATTTTCATGTTTTTAGCATGAAAATTACTAGTGTGGGGCAAGGTTGTTCGTTATAAGTAAAGGGTTTGACATTGTAAGTAATATGTTTTACATAAACTGCATGTTATCCCCTTTTCTTCAGGCTATCATTACTGAAAAATATCAAGCTGTGAAAGCTGAAATTTGGCCTTCAAGCAGAAGAAAGATATAAGAAAATGGGGGGAAAAAAAGAAAAAAGAGATAAAATTTAAAATCACAGCTGGAAAGGTCCGTAGCTACAAGACCAGCAGAATCCATCCCAGAAGAGTACTTCAGAGTATTCGTATTATGCTTTATTTGTAATTTGTTTCACCTATGTTCAGGTAGTTTTAGAGCACAGGCCAACAGGAATATATTATTCAGGTTCTCCAGTCTCTCTGAGCTGAGAGGATGCACCCATTCCCAGAGGAAAAKACTGGTGAAATTTATCAGGCACAGAATCAGATGTTAAGAGTATGCTGTCACACACCATGGGAAGAACCAGGAATAAGTACCAATTCCTTGGCAAAATCAATATACACTGAATACCCAGTGTCTTTGAATGGGGGCTTTACCAGTTATTGTAATGGCACACAAATACCTGTTTTTCAGAGGCAGGTTTGATATGCATTCTTTAATATTGCATGATTATTCAAAACCAGGTCCTTTGTGCCTAGGAAAGAAAATGTGAGGAAGCAACGGAAATAAGACGAAATAACTACTGAAAGGGAAGGTTAGGTGCTGATAGTAAAATATATTTATTCATTTTTTTCCTTTGTCCCACCAGCAAGACAACAGGGCAAAGAAGCAAAGGGGGAAATTACTTCAATCATATTCCCTCAGAATTAATTTCCTTTCAAAAATTGGTTTCTGCCTAGGAGGCATAGGTTAATTATCAAAAACGTTGATGATCGTTTTTCCCTTCACTACCTCTCGCTAATAGACTGCAAAGAAGAGCAAGCCAAACAGCATTTCTTCTTGTTTTCTTTGTCAATTGCACTTACATTTTCATCTTTAAACCGAAACAACAGTAATTACACTTCATTACTCATATCTGACTGAGAATCTGCCTGTAAGCAGCAGCATATTATTCCAGTAATTTGCAGATGACCCTGTGAGTTTTATTAACATCTATTGTATTGGTAAAACTGTTATTTTTCTACATTCATAAAGGCTGAAAGCTGCAAGAGCTTCAATAAAAAATATATTAAATACCAATTGGCAAAGTGAAATACAGAGCTGTGTAGTCATATATTGAAAATACTATTACAGGTCAAAGAGTCTGAAAAACATTTCTATCCACGTGTAACAGTTATAACTAGAGGAGACCATTTATTTTAGCTAAAGGATAACACCACTATTTTATGAAAAGCTCCAAAGCTTCAAAATATGGTCGTTATCTTCATAGGAACAACATTGTWTGGGCACTTCAATGAAGCTGTAATTATGCTGAAATGTTTGATTCTGGAAAGAAAACATGAGCTTTGAGGTTCTGGGTAAGGATCTCTCCCATGTTTTCCATAGAGAGATCATAAGATAGACATGAGAGCTCATTCAACTCCATGTTCTGCTTGGGGACAAAAGAGTTTCTTGCTGTAGCACCAAACAATCTCTTCATCTCAGCTGTGGAGAAATGCCATCAAGCAATCCCGCAGCAAATCTTTCCTTCCCATGGGTAAGGAGCTAGTGGGTGCCCCATGGAGAAAGAAATTGTTCACAAATTACCCTGACACTCCTGACACAGCCCCATGAAACAGGATACAGAAGCACAGAGCTGCTGCTGCAGACCCCTGAAAAGATCCTCCTAAACCTGATAAAGGGACACGATTTGTCAGAGATATTAAAAAAAATCAGAGAAAATTAAACTGAGATCACAGTCACGGAAAAAAGAGGTGAATACAGGTTTGTAAGAAACCAAAAGACAAGAAATTAATTTGTATTTTTGCTTTGTACAGAAAACCACCAGACATAATTTGTTAGTAACAGACTCGTTCTATAAATAAATATGATTCTATAAATATMTTTGCTTACAAGATTTCAGTTAGGTCCTGAAAAACAAATCTATGTCTCATGGGGAAAGGTAGATATTGACATGCAAAGTCAATAATAAAATAAAAATTGTTAAAATACTTTGGTTTGACATTGTAAGTAATGTGTTTTACATGGTTTGCTTTGATTTGCTTTGATTTTGTCTATGTGTCGAGTAAGACAAAAATATTTTTTAAAATAATAATCTGTAGTACTACATAGAGGTCAAAATAATAGAACATAAGTTAAATATTTCAACACAATCAAAACCAAATAATTTTCTCAACATAAAAAAAACTCACTAAATCAACATATCACTATAATCAAGATTTAATTGTATTATAATTTGTCAGAGCAAGACCATCACATTTTTATCAGTGCTATTAAATGGCATAAACACCACATGTAGCTTTAAAAATTATTCTAACAAAAGGTTCTTCTATTACAAATTATTTGTCTTTCTTTTTAAGATATAAATTGTCACTGTGATTTACAGCTCCATTTGCAGCTCATTCCTAGTTCCAGWAAGATATGTTAATATGTTAATAAAATACAGAAGTATTACTAACTTGCAGTGTTGGCATTTCCAAGAAAAAACTATTTATATTACACGGATCCTTCCAAGATATTTCAAAACACCATATATGGCTGACTTACAAAATSTGAAAAACTTCTGATCAGCTAAAGCTACTTTCACTAATTAGGTAAATTAYTCAGCTGACATGTTTTAGAGTAAATTCACCAATATCCTTTCATTTAGTCTGCAATTTTTAAAAATAAAGMTAGTTCATTCTGTGTTTTTCTTTCTTCTGTGACCAGAAGTAGACATTGACAGCTTTGTTTCTCAATTACTTAGATTAACAGATTTTTAAGGATGTTCTTATTCCTCAATAGTAAAAGATGCTWTCATAGACATGAAAAATGTGGTAGCTAGAGGCTACGTAGAAATTACTTTCTGCCAACTTTAGACACACTTTCATGGCACTTTCGTAACGTTTTTAACAAGATAGTTAACTCTATTATATTCCTAGGGACATGGCAGATTCTSTCTGTGAGCGCTTTGTTTTAAGCTATATGGTTTTATATAAATAGAGCTTTGGATAGGGATTACACTGTCATGAAATATGATTTAACACAGATGTCAGAGTAAATGAACATAACAGTCCGGCCCAATAAAGCATGAAATTATCCCACCAACTCTCTGCAGAAACAGACATCAACCTTTGAAAAGAAGGATGCCAAAAGACAAGAAGCCTCTTCACCTTTCCTTCCTGGCTATGCTGCCTCAAAACATCTCCAAAGGCCTTACCCTGGTAAGGGAAGGGCCAGAGCTGGCCCTGTGCAGTTTAACATTTCACAGCTGGGCATTTAGCAGAGATAGTCCCAGCAGAGTGGTGGCCTCGGTACTGCTGCAGCACCCAAGGAGCCTCGAGGCTGTCCTGAGCCACCCTTGGGMATCCCTCTCTGCCAGGGTGACTCTGAGAGCACCAARGWGCAAGGACRYCCCAGAAAAAMAGGAGCTGGTACTGAACACATAGACACTGCTCARGAAAGTTTMAGAAATAAGGTATGAAGTACCAATGAAAATAAAATGTATTTCCTGATGTACATTTTGCTCACTCAAGCAACTCACTGACCTTTACTTTCTAGTATCTTTGTCCATTTGCATCCATTCTCATAGGGAACATGTTTTCAGTTATTTACACTAGGAAGATTCAATTGGAAGATTACACGTATGTACACAATCTGCAAACTATCACAGCTTTCAATCAATTTACCACAAATAAGCCATTTGTTAAAACGTTAATCTTATGTTTGCAAAGAAAATTAAATTTGAGCCCTAAATCCCACTGAAATTCACTGAAAATCAGGTTCTTTGACTTCCTTAGGCTCCTTGGGAAATCTTAACCTCACTTATTAAATTATTCTGACAGAGGGGGATAGAGATTGACAGGGAGGTCCTCAAGGAATGATACTGGAGTTGCTTGGAATAACCATGATTGCAAGTGTTACCAGTGGTCTCTGCTGCTGTCAGAGCTCTTCCAAGTCTAATGAAAATGGATCTGGCATCTTTCCACTCGATGGGATTTTTCTACAACATGTGACAGAAGAGACATGTCTTCACACACTGCTGGATCCTTAACTACATTTTCAGATTCATACTGATGAATTTGCCAAGATAACAAGGGGAAGCCCACAGCTCACAGATAGAAAAGGAGTAAAAATGTCCATCACAGAAAAACTTAAACACCAAATACTCTTTGAAAAAACACACAGAAAGCATGTAACACGTTTCTATAGTGTATGTTATACCTGACTGCAATTGTAATCCATTGTAGTGGTCATTTTAAGGAACTAATCTCATTGTCATGAGATTAATTTATGACAGTACAGAATGAGTCTCAGCAGAGCACTCACAAATACTTATTAAACATCTGAAGGTGCAGTGCAAGCCTTCACTTGCCTCTTGTAAACTGAAATTATAACGTGAAAACTAAAAGAATCAAATGCAAGAACACAAGCAAGAAGACTTTAAAACTTTCAATCACTGTTTAAATCATACCTGCTTCTAACAAACTCTGTAAATAAAAATGCAATCTACAATAAAAAATTGCCTCAATAACAAAAATCTATCACATACTCTTGAACTAAAAATGTTATATAAATTATTTATATATGCTAATAGAAGATGCTTAGATCCATATGTTTATATCATTAATTGTATCTGACACATTGCTATCCCTAATCTAAATTGCAAGTCTCTAATAAATTCTAAAAAACATCCCAAGATTACAAGTCTACTTCTGCCATCAGTGTTGACATGATATTCAGATCACAAAAGGCTCAGACAAATCAGAACAAGTCAAAAAGATCTTTGCAAACTTTTGAGAAACTCAGACCTTCATCTCCTGTAACCTCTTACACAGGTGAAGTTCTTCAGTTGCTTTGATGAAAAATATCATGGTAACACTCATACAGAGAACACAGGACTCAAAACATTGAAAACATCACACAGTAAATTCAGCTTTGAGATCTTTCATGGTAATTTCCTTTTCCATCAAGCAGCTCACCCGCTCCAAGCTTAAGGTCACCCACCACACGTTACACTGGAGTAACATGTTCTTGCCTAGAGGACAATTCTAACACACAGAACTGTGTAAACCCTTGTCAAACACATCATGGCTCCTCCATTTGTGCTCCCCAACACCATAGCTGGTTTGCTCATCACTTTGTAAGTGCTTTGTGGAGATTTTCTGAGCCAGAGACATGCTTACAGAACCAAGGCTCTTGCTGGTTCAAGTGCATTTAAATCACCATCTGCTAACTCATAAAATAAACTACTCAGGCAAATGTTTCTTTCAGAACACACAAATGATAGTAACACAGGATCATGCTTTTCAAATACTAGAACTGTTGGGAAAAGATTAGCAACTGAAAGATCAAAACAGTGCAGTSACAACACGAGYAGAGATGCAGCAGCAGAGTGAAGACACTTGTTCGCAGCTAACATAGCTAAGTAACAAAATAAAATGTTACTTTTCAGTTTCATACCTGTGAAACTGTGTAAGTAACTCTAACAGCATACATCTCCTCTTCCAGTGGAGGAACAATGTGGAGGTACCACCCCAGGCTTTTTCTCTTCGGGATATTTAGCATGCAGATGATGGACACTGCCTTCCCTTGCCAATTTTGTGAATATACCCATTCATGTCTGTTGTGACTTTACAAATGTCCATAAAGAAAATATTTTACTTGACACAGTAATTTTGGTTGTTTCCATAAAATCACTGAAAATATATACTTTCAATTATAGTACTGACTCAGGAAATGCACTAAAAACTAATTGCATAGTTTTAAAAGTAAAAAAGCTTAGATCACACTATGTTCTCCTTTACATTGATGAGATCCAACAAAAAAACCCCACAGAATTCAATGAAATGTCTTCAATTTATCACAGAATAAACAAAAGTAGAAAACAACCTTCTCCTTATGGCCCAGTTTCAGGAATATCTTGAAGACTCTTAGSTGGAAAGTATGATCACAGATTTGTGGAACTATTTAGCATGTAGCTATTCAGTAAGCTCACCTGATTCATATGTTCCATGTGCTATGTTTACCGATGCTTCTTTATTCCACTCAARAGAAAAAATAAAGTCTTTCATTTCTGCTGAGATGTTCTTGTAGGAAATAAACATTTGCAACAACTCTAAAATATTTTAGCTACTACGACTGACTGGTTTCATTTCCTTTCCAAAGTCCTTTACTGGCACTACTGCACAGCTTCCCAAAGGTTCTTCTGTGCCACAGGCCAAGGATGCCATCACTCAAATAATACAACTTCAGATATCTGTGGCCAGGGAAGGAGTAAAGGAAGGCCAAACTATCAAGTCTTCATCTTAAAGAATGGAGCTATTCCCCCTCCTACATTTATAATAAATAAAATAAAGCCAAGCTAAAAGCACATGCAAAAACATTTGCAGGTAGCGCTGTGAGAGTGGAGATACTGATCTCTGCAGAAACCCAWCAGCTTTCTTTATGAGGGGAAAGAAAAGCAAGGCTTGAAAATAAGCCCTTCAACACACGTTCSCTTTAGCACTGGTGTGTGGTGGTATCCTGTCTTGTGCCTTCACAAGCACACTGTTTCAGCTAACATTTCTGCAAGATCACCTAATCCCATTAACTGCCATTTCTAAAAAGTAGAACTCTGTCTTCCTATTCTATTCATTGCTAAATGAAAATTCTTTGACCTTTCATTGTAAGAATAATGTATTTGGAATCAAAATAAATATCTTATTGGGTTGTAAACATCCATCTCCCTATGTGCTACTCAGTGAAAGAACAGCACTTAATCTCAAAGGTTGTTCGACACTATTTAATTTTCTTTTCGTTCAGATTCATCATTGCAGTATCCAAAAGCAGATTACAAACACTTTAGCATGAATATAAATTCTCCTGCTTTTAAGAAAAGAAAATTAAATCTTTGCAGTAAGGAGAACAAGGTGAGTTTGGCAGCATCCTGGGGAGATGTCTGCTTGTCTGTTCAAAATGGAGGGAGAGAAACTCCTACTGCAAAGGAAAGAAAGGGAGCATGTCTATTATCGAGGGTGACCAACCCCTATTATCTTTTTTCATTTATCACTTTATCATTTATTTTCAATACTTAATACTGTGTAAGACAAGTGGCTTTTATATTTGGCTTCTATTCTACACAAGCACCACATTTATGAATAATGTATTACTATTCATTACAACATAACCCTGAAAATTAGTATTTACTGGTGTGTAAGAAGCTTATCAATGGATAATGTAACTGTTAGTTACAGTGTGGGAGTTTCAAACCGTAACAATGGTGGGGAGAAAACCTTTAGAGAAAATATTCCCCTGAAAGATGTGCAATGAGGAAGTCATTGTTCCAAATAAGATATTAAAGCAAACCCCTCTCTTCCAAAATATTAAAAATACATGAGCTGTTCAGCAAAACACTTTTCAAGAAGATCTCTGACTAAAGGAATGAAAGTTTCAGGCAGTTGTTAAAAATTCAGCCGTTTCTCACAGCTGCCTCTTGCGCGGTTCAGCTGCTTGTGTGGGATTTCACCCACACGCGTGCAGGCTGCTGCCCCGGGGGACTCCAAGAGCCACCCGCTCCCCCTGCCCTGGCTGTCCCCCTCCATCCCAGGAATGCCGCCAGACACAGACACAGACACAGACACAGACACAGACACAGACACAGACACAGACACAGACACAGACACAGACACAGACAAGCTGCAGCCTGGCCCGGCCAGCGGTGCTGAGGCAGTCTCATGTCAGAGAAGCTGGAGGTGTGCTCCGTGCCGTAGTCACAAAAGCCTGGAACCCGGCTCCAAGGGTTCAAGAGGGAAGTGCCGCAGCCGGCACCCACTGCACAGGGAAAGGAGCAGCGCGGTCACAACCGCCCTCCAGGCAGCACATCACATGAGAACACATCTGCTGCCGACAAAAGCTAAGGGACAGCCTCAGGAAAACAGCCTCCAGATCCAATTCAAGTTAACGCTAAACCAGCTCTGCAATGCTCAGTTAACGTTGGACTCGGTGTTCTTAAAGGTCTTTTCCAATCTAAATGATTCCATGATTCCATGCACCAGACATGTAGGCTATTACCTCAGCAGCAACAACATTCAACTGGGGCGTCCCAGAAGACTAAGGAAACAAAAAGCTATGCCCTTAAAAATCCATCAAAATGGGGAAATCCAGACGTTTCAGTTCAGCTTTCTTCTTTGACATAATTATCAAAGGCCGACCCTAATCCAATACTTTTGGTTTATTCCYTGGAGATAGCACAGATTAATTACCTTGTCTTGCAAGTACTGGGCAATACAGTAATGTGCAATAGGAATAGTTTAATTACACAAAAACTGTATTAACAAGCAATTAGTGTGATAAACTGTATTAACTGCAATGTGGCATGGAAGTTTTCTCCCAAAATGGAATAATAAAGCTGTTTATGCAGATAACCACTGACACTGAAGAGGTGACACAGGGATATCTAAACATAGGCAATCTCTGAACAAAACTAAAGTTTGTAGCTTACAACTCTAACTGGATTATAYTGGTGCTCCTGCACAAAGAGTAAATCATGATAGAGATCATCCTTTTATTAACACACACTACTGAAACCCTTTAGGGAAACATTTATAAATATAAAATACACATAAGCCTGAAGCCACAGAGCTGGTATTCTTACAAGGGGCAAATGGAAAAAGTAATCCTCTCCAGCATATCAGACAAGGTCTGTCTTGAATGACAGAATGACTTGCACTAGAATAAAACAGAAGCAAGAATTACACTGAGAGTGATCTTCAACCAAATGGAATTTTACTTGACTTTTCCACCCAAAAATAAATGGAAGCTGAAATGAGTAAAAGTTGAGAATCACATACCAAAACGCACCTCAAAATGTCAAATTATGCAAGTTAAGTATCCAATGATGGCTAAACAGTTTTCCATCAAAAGTAGTTCTGCCATCAAACTCAGATTAATAAAAATGATAGCTGCTCAAAACTGTTTTCACAATGGGAAAAATCCCTAAYTGATTTGGTGACTTGAAAAATGTTCAACAAATGGCATACATTTCCATTATTTCAGATTACTTACGCAGATGTGGCACAAAAATCCCAAGAGGCCTTGTTATCTGTTTAAAAATGAAAAAGCTTTACAAATCAATCCTGCTCCCACTCAGTATCATGTGTACCTCATTACCTTCAGGGGAATGTGCCAGTTAGTTGTAATTTATTCACTTTTCTGGAAAGTGATTACTAAATCTGATGTTCATTAGATGCCAGGTTTGAGAACCACAAGAGCAAGGCAGCAGTAACCTACCATGACTSTGGTCCTCATAAGCACAAAAGCATTAGTATTAATTAAACGCCTCCAGACCTTCCTTTCTGCTCTGACTGCRCTTGCTGTCAAGCTAATTGCTTCTCCACTCCAGCACAGCTTATCGTGTCTGCCCTGCTGCAGAGCAGCCAACTTCATGTTTTCTAAATGGGACGAACAGCCTGCAGACAGTAACTCTGATTRCTTCAGATCTTTTCAGGTTCCTTGTAAGACAATTGAAATGTTTTATGCAGACTAAATGATCTTCAAACTTTTCATCTGAAGTCTTTACATTAGGAAATSAGTTGAATTACAAAATTCAAAATCTCTGTGGCCTTTTTAAACTAGAAAGATGAATAGAAAAGTCTCGATAGCAGCTGACATCACTATTGTGAAACATGAACATTTGCAGGACTCAGAAGAACTTGTTTAATAAAAAGATTTAGAAGTACTAAAGAATCAAGAGATATGAATGACAAATATGTTTATCAAAAAAATCTCAAAACTGATGGCACTGACTTGTGCTCTATTATTACTTACTTGGCAATCCCACATAAGAGGATTRCTGTCTATTTTGGCACGATGTATAATGAGAGTATACAGCACATCACCAAGGGGTTGTATGAAGAGACTGCCTCGTATCGTCACACCCACACATATTCTTCAAATCAAATCTCCTACATTAGAAAACYACCAGCTGTCAGTTCCCTGGGCTCCACACCATTTTGTTATTCAAGAAAATTAGGGGGGRAAAGCAAAAAAGTCAAGGAATCTTCTCAACACGAGTGCAACACAGAATAAATTAAGGGCAGAACTGTACCATTCTTTGGCCCCCTGCACATAAAAATAACCATATTGCTCCTCACACTCTGTATCCTGATTCAATAGAAAAGCAGGAGACAGCAGTCCTAAGAGCATCCAGAGACTCTCTGACACAGTCACAGGCGTTATGTGACCCCTCTCTTGTAATGCTATGCTACTAATTCTTCTGATATCTCCAAACAGGCCATGAAAACTGGGATAAATCCAGCACTAGAAGAGTTGCTTAGCCCAGCAGTTGTATTTTGGAGAAATCCTAATGCCCAGACCACAAAATAATTCATCTGGTCATCTTATTAAACTAGACAAGGGAAATTTACTCCATTCCTAATATACTGCACCATTTTTTTCCTGTCAGGTACAATTCAAACAAAAAGCAGCTGGCTCATAGCGTAGGATGTCTACCTGCTAATACAAAGCTTATGGCTATCAAAATCTTCTACCACAACTACTTAGCAGTCCTCTCACAGTCTGAACCAGTTAACACCTACTCCTCCTACAGGAAAATGGTCAACCTTGACCCAGCAGTTAGTAAAAGGTTTCAGTATGCCAACTTGGGCAAACCATAGGATGTCATTTCTCACATAYCCTGAAAGTGCAACACATGATAGATCCCTTCCTCAGTCTCCATAATACTCAAGGTAAGTATAAACACACAACACAAATTTGAGAATCAAAACATGGAGTTTTCTTGAAAGCATGGCACTGCATAAGACCCAGGACAAGCTCCTCTCTCTGTGGGATTTAAATTTGGAATGTGGGGATGCAGGGGAGGATGAAGAGGGGAACAAGCATGAAAGGAAGTTAATTATAGATCCATCTGATCATACACAGCTCTCTTTCACCTCATCCAAATACTTAAAATTTATTATTAGACACACAAAGGATAATAGGTCCTCTAATGACCGTGTAGGACTCTTAAAATTATGTTAGTTCATACATTCCTCCATTTTTCTCTGGTAAATTGAATCTCTTATCCTTATTGAAGTTGAGAAGGCATATATGTACCCAAGGCTTCTGACTCACMAGGTTTAGAAGCTCTTTTCAAGTTCTTTCCCATTAGCTGGCCTGGCCAATATTAGTCAATTAGTTTTACCTCATTTCTCATAGAAGGCTGATCTTCTTTTACTTATCACAAATGCATGGGGGTAGTAGCCTTAACCACACCTTTTATTTTGCCTTTCAAGGCCACATGGGTCTTTATGTGCTGTCTGTCCTACTTGCCTATGAGTGTCCAAAACAAGTGCAATTACCCATAAACTCAGTAAGAACAGTGAACACCCCTATCTGAGCAAAAATCAATTGCTAACAAACACTGAGTAAGACAAGAAGCAAAAGCTAATAAGGAAAGGTCTTTTTWTATATTTCTCCATAGGTTCAGTCACAGAGGTATTCCTAACTGCAGAGCGCACGCTTGAAGAAATGCTCATCTTCCTTCTCCCAGAGGTTCTGGAGAAGCCATGGAAGTAAACACATGGATACTACTGCCTATATTGCTTCTGCAGTCAAAGAACTTCAGCCACACCAGCCAGCTTATCCTTGTTACAATCACAATCTCATTAAACTGTTCAGTCACTGAATATATAGAACTTCTACATATCAAAATAGTGCAATAGCTACTTAGGAACTATAATCTAGACTACGGCTCTTCCTTCAAGAACATCAATTCAATCCTCAACTATGCTTTTGAAAAATTATTTATACTATGGCATTTTATTACAATGATGTAGTGCTGAGTTCAGTCTTTTTACTCTCATTGTATAACAGGACTAATATTCCTCTAGTAACACAGTGCAGGTGTGGTAACAAACTAACAGTYATTTGTTTCAGATAACYCCCAAATTCCAGTTCTTTCCCTCARTCATGCCAGAAKAAATGTARTTTTCTGAAATTCTTATTTTAGGCCAATTATATAACTTACCAGATAAATGCCTACATTGATGTGCACCAGCATTACTATACTGAAGATTAAAAAAGCTCATGTGCTATCTATTTTCTCCTGTGACTATAAAAATTCCCTATGGATACCTTCATTATTTCTGTCACTAGACAGCTGTACTAAATCAAGTTGATATACACTCTCCATTGTATTTACAAAAATTACAGACTCTAATATTATGTAACCAATTTTTTACTTTTTTTAAATGGGAGGATTATTACTGAAGCTATTTGCACTCTAGAAGGTTACAGCCTTCATTAAATCTCTTTTTCCCTCACTGGGATGAATTAACAAGCAAAAACATAAATTTAGATTAAAAATCACAAAATGAAAAACTATTTTGCTACTACTTTTTAAACTCCAGCARCTGAAATGTCAGGGACCAATGAATGGCATGGAGAGGCACTCYGGGCAGAAGTGGAAAATGCTGTTCTGTGAGGAAGGCAAGTGTGGGCAGAAGCAAAGCTTCTCTGTTCTCTGCATTGCCAAAACTCCCCAGCCTTGTTGGGGACTTTCCTGTACTTCACAGACACAGCAGCATCTTCAGCCCTTCCCATGGAACTGGAACTGTCCTGGAACACCTGGAACTGTCCCTGGCAAGTGCCTCCTGACCAGAGGCCATTCTGGCTTTATCCCTCACTGCCTTGGACCACACAGAAGAGGCATGGACAGTCCCATGCTGTTGGCACTTCACCTTCTCCTTCCCTTTTCTTGGGGCTTTTTCAGTTGTAAGTTCCCATCTAACCAGCATCCACAGGTTATTCTGCTCATGAATTTCACACGGGTTTGACCTCTGAGCCTATGAGCTGATTCCTTTGAAATCTTTGATGGAAAATATAGTGTTTTCACTTGTCTTAGACATAGCAAAATCTACTGAGTCAACAGCTCGGCTGACTACAGCAATTTCTCTTCAAGTACAGGGAGAGCTTAATGCACAGCAATGTCAGATATCTTCCAGAGTATTTCCTTTAGATATTTGTAGATGCAAATGAGGCTCGCTTGATACATTCTGTTTACATCCTCACAGGTTAGCAGTCACCACAGCAGAGCTCACAACTATTTCCCTGTCTACTTCGGGTTATCTACAAAAATGCATTACTTGAAATKACTTCAGATTTTAATCTAATCAGAGACTGAAACAAGAAGTAGGAACCAAGGTGTGATTGAAAGCACTTGACTCCAGGAGCACACCAGCACTTTTCAGTGCCTACATGACACCTGATGCCAACAGCTGTGACGAAATCCATGACGAATACTGGGGTGAACTACAACTTAAGTATAAAATAGCAAATYGGAAGATATCAGAAGATACACTCAGCTAATACACACATTATCTGAAATACTCTGACTCCAGAGGATAACTTAATTAATAAAGAAAGAAAAGGATGCAATCACAGGGGAACCTCACCAGTCACTTTGAAGAAGTTGACTGAAGACAGACAGGTAAATATGGAAAGYAATCAGTAATTTACAAAAACTTGATTCAAATAACTGAAGAGCTGGTAGCTGGYTTCAGAGCAGCTGGATTTTAAGAAAATCAATGCTGAGACACTCTTGAGGACTTCATTCTAATCCAGTAAACATCAAAGATAAAAGGTACAGAGGGCAATCACCAGATTGAGGTCCTACTGTGCAYGGTTCAATGTAAATAAAGTGCTAACATCAATATAAGCAAGGAAATAAGTGGAAGCACTCAAAAAATATCCTGGCAAGCTAATGAAAAGGAAGCAAGCTGCTGAAAAGAAACCTGTATTGAAAATGGGGAAGAGAATCAAAGATGAACAGCACAGGAGCATGTAATTAGTGGACATGCAGTACTGCTTTGCAGATACTTCATTTGACATAATTCATGCTTGTTCAAATTACAAGGAAAAATACAGTCTTTTTTCTGATTGTATCTCCTTCAAACTCACCACAGAATGTAATTCATACCAGAGCATGATGYTTTTCACTGGTGTAATTTGTCTTTGCTGCCAAGTAAGCTGTTTACCTACATGAGAGYTAATAGTTTCTGATTCAACTAATGGTAGCATAAAATAAAACTCAAGTTTCTGTGTTGGCACTTCCTGATTTCTCAGGTAAGAAAAAATTCGTTGTGGCAGAAAGGAAGGGAAGTGGAAGGACCCAGGTTCATTAGCTCTCTGGTTAATGCTGTGCAGTGTCTGAATTTCTGGCCTTGTGACAGCACAACAGATGCCCAAACTCCCAMCTGTTCAGAAGCAGAGCAGGACAGAGCCCATACATCTCCACGCTGATGAGCACTGATATATTCTTTCCCATCACAGGAAATGTCCTATTTTTTTCTGGGCACTTGGAAGGAGTTGGAGTATGGATTTGGCTGACTCAGGTGAAATTAGCCTGCATGCACACTGCAGAGCTGTCTGCTGTYGTAAGTTTGCTAGCTCCTGCCCATGTGCCCAGATTGTCCAGCTGAGCTGTGGTAAAATTACTGTGGTRTTTGAATAAAAGCATGGACACCACGAATCACAAAACCAACCGAGTTATTTGCTCCCTGTGCAGAGCCCACTTCTAGAGAGTCTCTGGGGAAAAACATTTCCCTCATCCAACAGTGAGGATTCAGAGCTTTAMAGTTAGAGCCCTACTGAGTCCCAGCATCCCCGTAACTGCTGAGGGGGTTGCAGAGATACCCTTGGACTTGCAGTTGAAATTCTAACAGCTCTGGTTATGATCCACAGGAAGACAGGCAAGCATTCTGCCCTGCCCTCAGAGTCAACGTGGCACTGCCCCATCCATCAGCAGCCAAATCAGAGCTAGCGCTTACTTTGACCCTTCTAGTCAAGAGAGGCAACAACTGCCAGAGGGGACCAGCTGAAGTATGTGCCATTTTTGCATGGTAGCTTCTCAACTGTTTTCAAAATAAACAGGAAAGACATGTATAAACAACAAAAAAAGGAAAACTGAGTTCATTCTTCACAAGATACAAGGATTTTGAAAGTGCTATTGAGGTAAAAAGGACTTTGTAGTATCAAAAAAAAAAAGAGCATGAGAGTCTAATATGATTAAGTTACTTTTCTGTTCTTTTAAAARCCAGGGATGAATTCCATTTATCTGCCTTAAAAATCTGAAATTTTCGATGCTGACCTTCAGGATGAAACAGAAGACTGAGACTTTTATATAATTGCTTGTATTTCCTGCATAACCAAGACATAAACCCACGTATCTTTGAATGACAGTACAGAGAAATCCAGTCTCCTCTCTTCTGACTGCATAAGCACTTTCACTRCAATTAAGTCCTCCCAGGTGAGGAGTCCACTGAATGGAAGTTAAGGGAAAATGGATGAAACACAAAGCATCTCTAATCCACCTGCAACAGGAGTAGTTACAGTGACCCTTTAGAAAATGGTTAGGTATCCAACTGACAGCTAAAGTTTCCAGCCTCCGGGTAATCAGACACTAGATCCCAAGCCTCCAGTTCCTGGCAGAAGTTACAAACAAGCTGTTACTTAAAGGCCACTTTCATGTCTAGGTTTCCAAGCTGCTCCGGGACCACAGCAGGTGGAGACACTTGTCTGCACAAACCAGCCCCGCAGCAGAGCTTGACAGAGAAGAGAGCCACTCTCCAAGATAACACTATTCCCAAGCTCAAGCAGGTGAAAAGGGTACTGTCAACCTCAGAAACAAAGTGCTAACCATTTTGACAAACAGTAAGCAAGAGAAATAACTGGGCCTGRGAATTCAACGAGTCTCAGAACCCTGGATCCAAGCCAGTTTTTGTCTTCTAATATAAAGGGAAGAGAAATCAGGGAAGCATGTGCCTAAGTCTCTTCTTGCTCCTAAGAAGGGCAAAGTGCATTTTGCCAGTTACTGGAAGTGACGCTTTGTCAATACAGCTGTTGTGAACAATGCCACAGCTCATGGCAAGGACACAACTGGAGAGATGCAAAAAGCATCCCTAAGGGACATGACACTGGCAGAGCAAGTGAAGATATACCACTCACGGCATTAAATCCTGCAGGCAGAAAACTTCAGAGCAAAGGCTGGCCCCCACTCTTCACTGAACTCGTTGTATGTACACATTGCTTAAACATACAAAAAAATAAAAAAACCAAACCAGCTTCTCTAAATGCTTAAGAAAATGATACCTAGGATTACAGCATGAAAAAGAAGTATCAGTCCACCTATGGAGTAGGAAACTAATGTGGAGAAGAAAAGTAAAATCTATCTTTCTATTTCCTCAGTTATAGGAAAGGACAATTAAACTGCAGAGCTACTATAAACAATTAGTAGGAGCTGTGCCTGCTGCCTGATCAGCATTTTMACAAAAACAAAAAAACATGCTAGAGTGCCAGAAAAGCACAAGACTGCACCCTCGGAGTGTTAAATCATCGGTGTGAGAAAGCAGCATAATCTATATGCACAAATAGAGCTGCAGTCACTTCACCTCCATCCCAAGATGCTTCCTACCTCCAGCCAAGACCACAGTGAGCTSWGCATTSTGCTAGGGCTGCCCAGCCAATTGTGCAARCAAAACAAGTGTGTGTATCTCAGAATCATGGAATSACAGAATATGCTGAGCTGRAGGGGACCCACAAGGATCATCAAGWCCAACCTAAACCTCCTCTGACACAATTTCAGGCAATTCCCTCAGGTTCTGCACTAGTCATCACAGAGATCMGTGCCTGCCCCTCCCCTTCCCAATGAAGTTGTAGGCTGCAATGAAGCCTCCACTCAGCCTCCTCCAGGCAAAACAGACAGCAATGACAGTGACCTCACTCACTCTTTATAGAGCTTCCCCTGGAGGCCCTTCACCATTTTTTTTCACCTTCCTCTGGACACTCTCTAATACCCTAATGTTGTTCTTATAATGCAGGGGCAAAACTGCACAAAATATTCAAGGTGAGGCTGCCCCAGAGGGCAGAGCAGAGGGGGACAATCCCCTTCCCTGACCAGCTGGCAACGCTGTGCCTTATGCAAAAACAGATAGATCAAGTCTTAGTGCTTGCCCCTGGATAAAAGAATATGTGGCCYCTCTGATAAGTAAAATCGTGTATTTGAGAAGTAACCTCAGAACACTACCCCTTTACAAGGAAAACAGCAAGCAATAAAAAATATGGGTGAACATGCCCTTTCACTTCGATTTTTGAYTCATAAAATCCTGCCTCTTCACAAGCATGCTGTAAAAATAAACTAACTATTTCTGCAGGGTTTACCAACTATAGGGATCAATGCTGAGAAAATCCTGTAGGAAACTAACKTTTTTGGACAGCAGGAAGCAGGAAGTGTATTCCAAGTAAACCACAAGTGGTCACAGCTGAATGGTGAGAATAAAATGCTGGTCAGCTGTTTCCCTGCTTCTAGATACCCCTCTTGCTCAGCTAAAAAGTTGATACTGCCTCAGAAAACCTCAATGAACTTGTAGCATCCATACAGAGGACTCAGTGACCTTGGCAAGCTCCACCTCCTGTCCCCCAGTGACATCCATAAACCCAGAAGTAGCCAAGACCAAAATGGCACAAAAATGCAGTGCTTCCTGTGCCAACATCCAAGCAATGACACATTAAGAGACCTGGCTTGTTTGGCAGCTGGGCTCTGCCTTGGGATCCAGCAGGCACAGGCGATGGGTTTCTAATGGAGTATTTGAAGCTACTCCTCCTGCCCTCTCCTTCCAAGTGCGATGTGGATTTAGGGGTAGATTTAACTAGAAATACAACAAATACAATCATCATGCATACATATATAAAGACTTTGGGGAAATCTGTAACAAAGGGGTACACAGAATATCTGTCGGTAAAACACTGGTAAGGTGTTCTCCAAACAGAATATAGCCACAGTGAAATGGTTTACCTAATGCTAGAAACAGCAACCCAGAAACAATCCTCATGAAAACAAAGCAGGAATCCAAAACATTTTTGAAACTTGTCTAAATATTTATTCTTTTTTTCAGGTTATGAAATTATTTTAGTTGCCTGGCTCTCAAGCCATTATCTGTACCAAGCCCATTTGCACAGGTTTATCCATTTTCCAGCCATTATCTCATAAACCCTTTATCTTTGCATTTTGTAATTACGGTGTGTTCCAAAAACTATGGACAGTCTGCATGAAATTAAACTGAGACTCTTTTCTCATATCATATCCTAACCAGCCTACAGTATCCTAGAAACTGAAATAAAACATCCTTAGCACAAGGGCTAATTTGTCCACTAGTCATTTTTGGAGGGTACTGGTAAAAGCCATCCCTGAATGCTAGAATATTTTCATTAATGCAATATTTCTGTAAAACCTAATACTGCCTCTCTATGTGTGAATTTCTGAGGTAAATTACTGTTTTRTTATATCTACTTGCAAAAGAAGAAAAATATTTTAAAATTATTCAGGCACTATAATGCCACTAATAGTGCCACTCTTAATTTTAAAAAACAGCTTTTAAAAATTCTGATACAACCACAAGGCAAACTCACATTCAAGACAAGCAGTTGGATCCCTACCAAAAAACGCAATGTTTAGAAAAATCGGTGTTTTAAATGCTAGGATGTTACTAGTAGCAGGAACACCATCAAGAGTACAAAACAAGAGTCATGAAGTCTAATTCAACTTCAAATTGAATTGCAATTAATTTAATTGGATAAATACTTACAAGAAGAACCTGCACACATCAGGCAGCTGACAACAGACATGCCATGTGTACAGCTGAGCACAGAAGGGAAGAGACTTTGGAGAAGACAAAGACCACTTAATGACTGCCCAGTTTTTACATGTGTGTAACTTCCCTTTTGGATTATCTGTGATTAAGGGAACCGGTTCTTATATTTCCTAGGCACCTGTTACAATCACAACTTGTTTCCAWGCCTGATGTCACACATTTCTCAAAGTTAGCATCGGGGCATCAAAGTATTGCCAAGTTTAAGGGGCAGGAGGACATGGAAGYGGCACTGCCTTCACAAGGAAGAAACATCCCACAGAAGAGCTCACACATTGCTATGCAGGCAACCCAAATACACATCCCTGCTTGGCACCTTTGTCCTACTAAAAGCRACACAGCACCTTGTAAACTGGCATYGTGCCATTCTGACAGATGGACTTAAGTGTAGGCAGCCAAGAGACTATGTATAAGCATCAAATATGTTTTTGAGAGGAGGACTTCCAGCCAGGAATGTTAAAACAGCTGTCCACATTGAGCTTGCATGCCTACATTTAAGAGGATATGCTATTGCCACTCGAGCCCTGAGCTGGATTAACTTGGAAAATAAATAAGATAGCTTCCACAGCCACATAAGGTGAGTTTTTGCAGAATCAGGATTAGTGATACTCAGGGGGGCTTTACTGACCTACTATTAGTGGGCACACTCACAGGGTCAAAAAGCTCATCAGTTCTGTAGCTCAATTAACCTTTTATCAGGTACACGCTCATATACATTTATTTTCCCTCGGAAGAAAAACACAGAATGCAATACCAGCATGATTACAAACAAACATATTAGTGACCTTTCATTTTGTGTTAGAGGATACTTTATGAATTAGCTCACTCAAACACATGTATCTGTGTGACTAGGATCTGTTTCACTGGGCTTTCTTCTCTTTTTTGTAACTTCAACTCCCATGAYCCAATTCAAGACTTTTTGTTAGCTCATGCTGGCACACAGACACACATTTTACATTTTGACATCATTTGCATAGCTTTCCCCATTAACAGAATCACACCACTTGGAGAAGCAGGCATTGCGTAACACAGGATGTGAGGTGGCAGGCCTGCAGAGCCATGCCCAGGCCACTTCCATCCCATCCCTGCACCTGGCTGGGCTTCTGTGGCCCACAAATCCCTCTCCTCAAGGACATGCACATTCCAAACCGCTGAGAAGATCCAACAAAAACATGTTTGCTCACATCAACATGCCAAACAGTGTTCTTTTTTTTTTCCCCCATAAACTTAGATTTTACTCCTGCCCCTCAAAAYGTCGTTAGCCTAAACTAAAGTGAGGCAAACATTCAAATGTTAATGAATTAAAAATTTCCTCAGACTTCCACACTATTTAAAAAAGAAAACACCAAGATTTCAGACAGGCAACATTGCTTCTAGCCCTGAGTAGCTTCAAGACTGAATGGAGGTGATGGTACATTTCATTCAATGTTTAAACACACTTTGTGTGCATTTTAATTCTCCCTGTGGTCACAACCAAATCACAGGCATCAATTTTTCATGTACACTGTAGCTGGGTGTACTTGTCTTTGTTCTTCTGAATCACTAAAAATGAACTTCAACTCTGCAAGGGATCCTCCCTGTATAGATCAAAGCTGCCTTCAGTGTCCGGCAGGCACAGGGTCACAGAGAGTCTACCCAGCTGCTGGTGTCTTTTACCTTYGTAAACTATGCTGCAATTAAAGTTACCTGAGTCACTTCATTACAATTTCCTGTGCTAGAAGCACGCCAGTGGTAGGCATCTTTTCTCTGCACAGTGAGGATTTCCCCCAATTGACCTTGCCTTCCCCTTTGTTGAAGAAAGATTTCCTCCTCTTRAACCGTTCACCTCTTTTACCCTTCATTCCTCACCTACAGCATTTCCTTTTTCTTTTTTGCGTGTTTTTGAGGACAGTGTGAAATCACCTACTTGCAAGACTTCCTAACTACAATTTAGTGACCTCAGTAACAAGATGTTTTGTTTTTTCATACTACCAGTAAAGTTGATGCCAGGTTAATCGTAATTTCCGTACCACTTAGCCTTTCTCAGAAGGGAGAAGAGAGGGAAAAAAACATTTTGTCATATACTTCATCAAGCAGATTAACAATGCAGTGAATACCTCTCCCTCCTTCCAAAAACCAGCAGTGCCCCAGGCTTTTTCAAGACACTGCACACAGACTGTGCATGGCTTTAGAACGGTTCAGGGAACAGTCAAATTGCCGAAGAACAGGTCAAAAGCAACAAAAACACTGATCCGGATCACTAATTTTGCTTAGTGAAGTAGTTACACACATACCCCACAAGTGTATTACTTTCATAAATATGTATTTTATATGCAATTATTATTTCCACAGCTATCGTAAAGCCAAAGTAAATTGAACTGCAAATGGTAATGCTCAGTATCCAAAACCCCTCTGCAGCTCTCTCAGCCTCCGAAGTGCCTCTCCTTATTTGAGAAGAATTGGAAGCGGTACACGAGGTTAATTTCTTACTGAAGCATATAAGATACTAATGCAGAGTCGGARAGCAGGCAACCTTCTCACACATTACACAAATCATTACGATCAAACTCCAATAAAGTTTAGTATCCAGTCATCTGAGACATCCGTTCCTCCTGCTATCACACAACTATCAGGAAGACTTGTCTGTACCTGCTGAAAAACGTGTGCCAGATTGGACTCCCATTTAGCTGTGCTCCTCGAGCTACCCTAACCAAACTCTTAACCCTCAAGGTTTTACATGCTGGTTTATCGATGCTTTTGTAATTCTTGAGATGCCAGATACCGATGTATCAATGCCARTTAAAATTCATTGCTAGTAAAAGGCAAATGAATGCTAGAAAATTAAAATGAAGCATGTCAAAAATCTCTCACAGTACTTACTGAACACATTACAGACTTTAGGTTAAAGGCACACTAACCTATTTAGAAATATAAAGCTTCTGTGTTAGGAAACAGAAACTTGAAGGGGCACGGTAGATTGTAACACTGCTTTCTGAAAAAGTCATCGGCTACTGCCAAGTGTTGAAAAGCATTAGAGAAGACAACTTTCTYTGCTGCTCTATTCCCTGTGCACAAGGAGGGGAGTACAACTGCTTCTAGGCACACTGCATTAGCTCCACCTGTTACTACTGTTCACCATGCCACAGAACATTTTATAATAGCAAAGCATGGCAATTTTACTTCAAAAGGTCATTTCAAAAGGCAAGTATGTTGGTCAGCAGAACCAAGGCAGAAGTACCTGTAACTGGCCCCTCAGAGAGATCTGGGGTTCAGCATTCAAAGTACCCAGGTACTTAAGTTGCCTTACCTAGGTAAAGCGAGGCGTTTTCTTTCTTGACATTGTCATCTAAGTAGGTTGGTCCCAAGGTATAGATGGGTGTCGAGCCCATGCCAATGAGGATTTGGGCACAGATGAATAAAGCTACATAGAGAGAGTGGTCATTTCCACCGGAGTCCTTGATGCAGGCCGACGAGTCCCACTGCTCTTTGGCAGTGCCATTGCCAGCCACGCACAAGCCCTCGTTACTGACGGAGGAGTTCAGTTCCTGGATCTGGTACGGCGGAGAGATGAAGTGAGGTAAGGAGAAGAGCGCAGCGCCCAGGGCGATGAAAAGCCCCCCGACGGCCAGCCAGAGCGGCCTTCGCCCGCGTCCCCCGAAGTAGCTGATGAAGACCACCACCACCAGGCTCCCGATGTCGAAGCAGCTGACCAGCAGCCCCGACTCCGARCTCTTGAGGCTGTATCTTCGCTCGATGGTGGTGATAACGCTGCTCAGGTAGCCGGAGACCATGAGGGACTGGATGAAGGTCAGGAAGCACATGCACACCAGGAAGAAGCGCGAGTCCGCCAGCACTGCCCGCAGGCACGCTCGGCCCGGGGGGCCCGCCAGCAGCAGCGCCGGCGGCGGCGGCGGCAGCAGCAGCGGGGGGCCCAGGGATACCCCTCGGCCGGGCGCCGCCGGCTGACCGCCCGCCGTCTTCCAGGGGAAGCTCCCGCTGCCGCCGGCGGCGGAGGGGGGCCGGGGAGCCTCGGTGGCGGCGGCAGCGCCCTCGCCCCGCTCGGCCTCGGGAGCCGGTCCCGCGGCGGGGCTCGCCGGGCCGCCGCCGCCGCCCCCCCCGGCCGCCAGGGGGGAGCCGAGCGCGGGCAGACTGCGGCACCGCGGCGCCTCCGCCCGGCCCCCCGCCGCCGCCGCCGGCCGCTCCGCCCCGGGGAGCCGCTGCTCCGGGGTCCCCGCCGAGGCCATGCTGGGTCCGGCGGCGGCCTCAGAGGAACCCGGCCGGCTCCATCGCCGCCGTGCGTCGAGCGCGCTGAGGGGCCCGGCGAGAGCGCAGCATAGCGAGGAGGGGAGGAGGGAGGGGAGAGGGGTGGCCCTAGCTGCGGCCGCCGGCCGCCCCGCCGCACGTGTCAGCCAAACTCCTTTGTGACTCCATCCACCCTCAGTCTCGCTCGAGGGGCCGCCCGCCCGCCGGGGCGCCCGCGCTGCCGGCGGCTCCCGCTCCCCGTCGCCGCATGCCCGCGGCGCCGCGCTCAGCAGCCGCCCGCCGGGGCCCCGCGGACTGCCCGCCCGCCGCGGGGCAGCGCCGCCCGCTCCGCTGCCCGCATCCTCCTCTCTCCTCGCCGCCGACGCCGGTGACAGAGCTCCGGGGGGTTGCTGCCGATCTGCGGGGCGAAGAGCAAGCACTGGAGGTCAGCGGCGCTGGCCAGAGCGGCCCCGTCCCTCCCCGCCGCCCCGGCCTCTGCCCGCCCGACCCCGCGGTCTGCGCTGAGCTCCGGGGAGCGCCTCCGTCCCCGCGGGGGCTGGATCACAGCAGCGCCCCGGGAACCGCGCGTCCTTGGGGACGGCACATGGATTTACATAAGAGCTGGGGCGGCCTCGGCCAGAGCGCGACCCTTTTATTTAGTGCCGGATGCGACAGCCAAAGGTCGCCGTGCCAAGCCTTTTATTTTCCAGCCTAAAAATAAATGCGCTGAAATAAATACTCTGCTACAACTCAGCGGCCCGGGGAGCGGCGGCAGGCGGAGGGAAGGGGAACAAAGCCGGAGCCGGGCAGCGGCGGCGGCGGTCACCCCGGGACCCGGCACCCCGGGCCCGACCTCGCCGCCTCAGCTCGCCCGGGTGCCCCCCGGGACCGCCGGGCGCAGAGCGGTGCCCAGACATCCCTACCCCGGCAGCGGAACACGCCTTTTGCCTCCTTTGTCCGCTTTTGTCTCCCCGCCGCCTCCTGCTCGCTGCGGCCCCGCGGAGGGGTGGGAGGGGGAGGCAACGGCACCCGGGCAACCGCGCCCCGGCGGCGGATCGCCCCCACCCCCAGAGGGTGGGCAGCGGGCAGGGCGGCGGAGCCGGCCGGGCGCACCGGGCTCTCCTCCCGGCCGCCGCCAAGAAAAACCACGGGGCTACTCACCGAGCGTGCGGCGCGGGGGGCGGCCGGCCCGGGCCCTGCGCCCCCGCCCCGCCTGTCACCCAACGCCGGGTCCCCCTCGGCCGCCTCCGCCTCCCCGGGCGCCGGAGCGCAGGCGCGCCCGCCGCAGCCGCCGGGCTGGGTGATGCCGCCGGGTGCCCTCCGACCTGCCCTGGCCGCCGCGCCAGCCCGCGGGCACCCGGCTACACCCCCGCCAGAGAGGCCGGAGCTCCCGCGGGACGGTGCGCCCGGCGGCGGGGCACGCTGTGGGTTTGCCCGGTCGGTGCCCTTGCTCACCCGTGGAGATGCTGCGGGCTGCAGCTCGGCGCCCGTGGCTGAGAAAGTCCGCGGAGCGCCGCGGTTTGCAGCCCCGGGCGGCGTTTAGGATGCTTAGGATGGTGGTACATGGCCTTGTGTAAAAGGCGGGAATATTTGGAAGACCTCAATTACATCGTCTGCTGAAAAGTGAGAACCAGGGGATAAGTTTAAAAAAAAAAAATTATTTAAAGGAAAATAATCAGACCACCTGATGATCCTTTTTGTCCGGATCTTGTCTCCCATGCACACAGTCTCCAAAACTGAGAGGCACATGCAAAATGTGGGAAAAGTAGTTTAGAGTTTACTCCTTGTAGGGTTTTGTTCTAATGCCCTTTTTTTCGGTTTGTGCAGTGTATTGAATTGCACTGGTTTGTTTTGCTCCCAAGACCCTGTATTTACAGCCTGAGTACCAAGATAAGGCTAAACGGTCTTACAAATTATTATATTTGTTGTGGCTTGATAGAATGTGATCTRTTGAGGTATTTGTCTTTTTGCCCAAAATTTTCTCAGATAATAATGCCAAGGAATACACTAAAGAAGTATAATATCTTACACATTTAGTTAGTAGTTAGTGCTTTTCTGGCAGGATGGAAGATTTACTGATTTGTTTCCCCTCCTTTAAAAAATGTTTAAGACTCACTCACCACACTTGTTTACTTATTTATAGTCTGGATCAATAAGAGAGTTTCATATCATATTCACAAAAGATACCATTTTCAAGTTTTATAAAGCTATTATCAAAAGGTATTTTGATACCTCTGTGTACTCACTAAACACTCCAGCTGCTCAAACTCAACACAGCTAATGTTGCTTTTAACCACATTTTTCCTGTTAATAAGCTATCCCAAGTTTACTGCTTGTCTAGGCCTGCTGTTTTAGTTTTCCCTTTGATTCAGTTAGGTTTTCAAGGATTCTTGAAAAACTCATTGTAATGATTCTCTCATCTCTAAATAAGGCCCTTAAGACAGTTTCTTCTATTTCATTATCCCACAGCTACTTTTTAGTTGTTACTGGAGCCCCTCTCTTCTGCCTCTTCCACTGTCAGCTTCCTCTGGCCGCAGCTTCTGTCACTGCAGCTCTGGCACTCACCTCAGTGCACAGTAAGCTGAATAAACTCACTGAGGCAGCAGAAAACCAATCCAAAGGAAAAAAAAAGTGTTTTGCTGGTTTTATGAGCTGAATCACTTCACCAAGAATGAGAGCACAAGAACCTGAAAAAAAATAAAGGGGAAAAAAGGTCCATGGGGAAARAGGAAGAGAGGATAACCCATTTCAACAAGAACAAGGTTGAAATTCAACTCCATCGTCTCACTCAGCCATCGCCAAGAGCATACGTGTAATTCACCTGGTAGGCAGTATCCCTTCAGTGACTCCTTTGCACTTGAACCAGTGCACGAGCCAGTAACTTCACTTTTTAAGTGTAATGGGTCATATGTATGACACCTCAGTATTGGAGTCTGTCCTTGGTTCGCAACGACCCCATGCAGCAATACAGGCTGGGGAAGAGTGGCTGGGAAGCTCCCTGGCGGAAAAGGATCTGGAGTTGCTGGTCAGTAGCTGGTTGAACATGARCCAGTGTGTGCCCAGGTGGCCAAGAAGGCCAGTGGCATCCTGGCTTGTATCAGCAATAGTGTGGCCAGCAGGACCAGGGCAGTGATTGTCCTCTTGTACTCAGCACTGTTGAGGCTGCACCCCGAAGCCTRTGTCCAGTTTTGGCCCTCATTGCAAGAAAGACATTGAAGTGCTGGAGTGTGTCCAGAGAAGGGGAATAGAACTGGTGAAGGGTCTGGAGCACAAATCCCATGAGGAATGGCTGAGGGAGCTCGGAYTGTTTRGCCTGGAGAAAAGGAGGCTAAGGGAAGACCTTATCACTCTCTCAGACCTTATCAGACTTCTCTGTCTGAAATGAGGTTGCAGCCAGGTGATGGTCAGTCTCTTCTCCTSAGTAAAAAGTGATAGGATGAGAGAAAATGGCCTCAARTTGCACCAGTGGAGGGCCTAGATTGGGTATTATGAAAAATTGCTTCACCAAAAGGGCTGTATTGAAAAAGACTGCTCAGGGAAGTGGTGTAGTCACCTTACTTGGTGGTATTAAAAGACAAGTAGATGTGGCTCTTTGGGACATGGTTTCATGGTGGACTTGGCAGTGCTGGACTCAAATGATCTTCAAGTTCTTTTCCAGCCTAAACAATTCTATGATTTTTACATCAGCTTTGAGATCTTTTTCTATGACTAGGATTCCTGGCCATTATAGTATAAAACCAACCAAAGCAAAAATTTTTGTGACATTGTAGAATAAAATAAATACTCAAAAGTGTCCTCCCATCYCATGGGAAATAATAAGGGCACAGCATTCCCAGCTTCACAGTATTTGTAAATAGTACAGCCTACAAACAGGTACAATTTCAATTCTTTCTTCAGTGTCAAACCTGTAAAGAGATAAACTTGTTCTTAGGACTATGTGAGCTTGTTTGTTTGGGAAGTTACTCCACCTGACTGTAGGTTCTTCCCTGCTTACKTTTGGGTCTGAATGAAATAACAAGTTGGCTGCAGTGGGTATGAGCATCCAGCACCAAGTGATGAGTGGGAAATCAGTATTATTCTTTTTACTTGACAGGTTGATTACAGAAGGTGCAACAATGGTACCCAAATTTACAATAAAATATAAATGTATAAAACTTACTATGCAAAATTTCTCCTTTTAAAGATAGTGGATTTAAAATACACAATATCTCTCAATCACAAAGCCATCAAGTGGTGTTGCAGACCAGCCTATTTATGGCTACAACTGCAAAAGAGCACAGTTCCCATTTTGATAGATTAAGGACATGGGCTGACACTCTGTTTTGATTTATCTGTTTTAATGAAAGACATGAAGTCAGGACTGGTGAAAGGCAGGCCGTTTGTCTTGAAAGTTTCTAAGTTCCCAGCTGACAGCCTGCTTCCCTCGTGGGCTGCCCTGCTGCAGTGGTGAGTGCTCACACAGCACTTTCAGCTGCTATTCTGTGAGGGACAAGACTTGACTCACAGCTTGGTCTCATGAGCTGATCAGTTCCAAAAGAGAAGGTGCCAGAGCTACCAAGACACMATCTTTTTAAGGTCACTTTAGCTGGTGACAGTTTTGAGGCTTTACATGTCCCTGATAGTTCAGAAAGCTGGTAATGCCCAAGAGGTATTTCAGCCTAGTCTATTTCAGGCCACAAAGAGASGGAAAACTCAGCTGAAGGGTGGCACGAGTTGATGGCTCTGCTTCTCCTTCAGTATTTCACATTTCCAGCCAGGTTTTCCATTCGATGAAATATCACAAATGCAATAAATCAACACACTTGTCTTCCTTCCCTTTCTCCCTCCTACTGCTGCCATTTTTGGGCAACGTCTGCTCTTCAYTCCCAGCCCAATATTAGTAAAGGAATAAGCAAAACAGGATGTGCACTAGGAGGCTAGTGGACTTTAGATTCTCCTGGAGTGTGGGCATTGGGAAGCATAAACCAAAAAATAAAGAATGTCACTTCTCAGGGACCTTCACCAAGCTAGTGTCCTAATGAACTCCCGAGGGCAGGTTGCTGCTGGGAGAGAACAGCTCATTATTTTTGTTTGAGATGTCAGAGAGAGCACTTGTAACAGCAGATCCTATACTAAAGAGCTGATTTAGTACAAGAAATGAACTTAATCGCAGTTAGATGCTGCTGGGAGACATTCAYGTTAAGGTTTGTCAGTCTCCACAGAAGAACTAGCTACAGTTTCATGAATGAAATAAAGAAACCTTGAATGTCAGGGAGGTATAAAGCAATATGGGAAAGGGAAGGGAAGAAGAGAAAATCTCAGAAATAATGGTTGAACTTAGAGGTGATAGCTGTCAGTATTAAACTGTACATGTCAGAGAAGAAAGGACTACCTTTTCTCACAGCAGTAATTCTTCTACATTGCAGTCTGCCCTCTGCCATGCACTCCCATCCAGGAAGCAGCCCCATGATGCGCAGTGGGGCCAGGACAGTGGAAGTGATGGATTCAGTGGTGGATTTGGTCATCCAGGGATCATCAGGCATGGAGAGGTGGTGAAGTGGGCTTATGTTGGGTTGGGGGCCCAGTCAGAAGCCACAGGTGGTAAGGATACCTGCAAAGGGAAGGTTCTGACACGCCTTGCTCATTGCAGGGCTGAATCCAGCACCATGCCAATAACATGGGCTCCTCTTTGAGTGCCTAGTAGCAAGATGAARCCCATGGCACCTATATTAGTCATAGTGATGCTTCGTTAGGGCTTACTGTTTTATTTTAGAAGATGCCAAGTCTCAGGAAGTAAGTTACAGTGAATCTGCTTGAGATAATTTTAACAGTTGTGTTTAAAATTAGACTTTCCTTCTCAAGCAAAAGCCCAATGTTTGAGTGTGTCTAAAAAAGCTAGGCAAGCATCTTAAAGTGGGACTGACTCTCAGCTTTTTATGTCTGTCTCCGGTGCAAGCACGCACAGAAAACCTCTTATTTTGAAAAATAAACTGAAGTGTGAAAAGTGTCAGGTTTTATACGTAAGGAATGTAAAGAATAAAATTTTTTAAATCCCCAACAATATAAAGCATGAAAGATACAAAATTTTTTTAAATCCCCAACAATATAAAGCATGAAAGATACAAAATTTTTTAAATCCCCAACAATATAAAGCATGAAAGATACAAGGAGAAGCTAAAGCATGTTTTCTTTTTATACATACCATTAACCTCTTGAGATCACACTGATAAAAGCTAAGGGACAGAAGAGGTGGGCAGGGGCACGCAGAGGCTCTAATTCCCACTCTTGCAACATTTCAGTCTGTGCTAGGAATTTGTCTGGTGGGGCGGAGGTGAGGGGGTGATGCAGGAAGCTTTCAGAGTCAGCACAGGACCTTCATCTGGCCAGTATCTCAGGTCTGTAGAACACAGTGAGGGCTTCATCCAGAGGAGAGGAGCCAGCCYTTTCCTCCCCTCTGGAGCCAGCCAGGCTGGAACCCCCTCACCCAAGCACCACAGACTCTGGGCAGCTTTGAGCCACTGCTCATTCTGCAGCACAGTGCTCTAAGTGCTGCACTCTAGCCCCAAGCAAGAAATATATCTAAAGGCAGATAATCCACTACCTAATCATCAAAGATATCTTTTTTTTTCCAAGTTATTTACAAGTGAGACATACCAGATTATTAAATACCAGGATACTTGGTTAGGAATGTATACAGGGCYGCGGTAGCCTAGCGGCAATGAGATATGGTACATGCAAAGACACATTTGGTGCSTGTAGTTGTTTCCTCAGCTCTATACCTCTGGCTTTAAGGCTTTTTTTCCTACAGTTGCAGCATTATCAGGCTTTAAGGAGACAYGAGATACTCAGTTTGCATGGAGAGGAAGAAGGGAATTGTACTCAGCCTTTCTATGTAATTTCAGTCTTTATGTTCACATCTTTTCCCTGAAAGTCCCAGTCCCTCTACTACATTMTGCTTTTAAAATGGTATAGACATTCATCTGAAACTGTGAAAGCATTGTTTGAACCCAGGATCAAAGCCATGAACAAAGACTAAACCAGATTTCCCTCTCAYTCATTCACAGAGATCTCATTTCTCAGCATCTGCCGCTTTATTTCAATGTCACCTTTCAGCAGCCCTTTGGCAAGAGTTCTGTATTTATTTATAAGCTAATGMATTTATGTTTGGCTAATATATGCATTATGACATTAACCAACYTTAAACATTATTCTCCTCTCTAAACTTACATGCCTTTTACATTTGCTAGTTTGAAATGTTAAGTGACAAAGTCAAAATACTTGGAAAAAACTGCTTGAATCTCTTTGAATTCTTAGCTCATATGCAAATTCAAAATTCTGCGTTAGAATAGAACATTTGCTCATTGTTTTTTTTCCCCCACCTGATCATTAGTTTCTCTCAGGGGAAACACACTGGCAAAATCACAAAATAACAGTGCCACAATAGAAGAAACATGGAAGAATGCCAGTGAATGAAAATATCCTCTCCAAAAGCCAGTACACAGGAACATAAATATATCTGGGAACTCCTGGGTCATCATCCCCCAAGGCCAGTCACCCGGACATGGCAGGCTTTTAGTCTACTGTGGGGCACAGTGTGGCCTGACCACAAACAGCAGTAACTGCAAAATGTAAGGGGTTTAGTAAAAAACACCAGAAAAACCCACAAAATCTATAATGCACCATTAAACAGCAAACAAGAAGAAAAAATCAATTTCATTGCCAGCTTATAAGTAAATCTRCTGTGTGTCTAGAGGCAGACACATCAAAGACATTTTCCCAGCCTTTGCCAGTGTMCGAATTGGTGCACCAAGGTGTCACCCAGCAAGTCACCTGGGAATCAGCAACGTGCCACTTAGAATCAGCACTTYTGCCTTCACACAAAGAGAGAGACCATTTGTCCAGGCAAAGTGCATGCCATTCAGAATCAATATCTTTAAATAAAATMATGAGTAAGTTTAATTAGTGAACAGCAATAAAGTAATTGAACACTGATKAATATAGGGAAAGGTAGCACAAAATAAGAATAACACAAGAAGGAATGATGAGAATAGACTCTCATGAAAAACACTGGTACCTAAAATGTGATTTAATATAATCAGTTCAGTAAATCTGAGAATATTAAAAAACATTCTTCAATTGCCAGTACAGAAGCTAGCTTCTTCCTATTACTGTAGACCTGAAAGGAGAGCAAACTGCTGAAATGAAGGGAAAACACTCTGAGATAAGTCCATAAAACTTCTGCTACCTACCTCTGGAATGGTAAAGCCATTTCAAAGCCCTTAGGCTACTGTGTACCCCCACACTTAAAGCAAAGTCTCTACCTAGAATATGAAAACCAGAAAGGAATGTAGTGAGCTATTTACAATTGCCTGGTCTGAAGAAACACAGCGTAAAAAGAGACAGAAAAAGCTAGCCAGGAGAGCAGCTGGTAAATAGGTATGTACCAGTGTTCAAAACTAATTTAGGCCAGATATGAGATCAGGGTTTTTAGGAAGAATAGCTTGCCCAGTAAGGCACATTTTGTAGCCTTAGGGTCCMTATATAAATAAAACAAGCAGATCTCTTAGAGGAATGCATGCAAAATTATTCTGAAGTTATGTGTTTATTATTATAAGGCTGAGAAAAGAACCGAAGGAAATGCTCTAAGAGGAACCATATGCTGAAACATTATTCACCTTTTATCCTCAAAACCATGTTTTTAATGTGGGCACTATGAAGGTTCATTTCAACAAGCAAGAGCCTCTGGAGCTGCTGACCCGAGAAAGCTTTTAGGCATGGCYGTTGTGGCAGCTTATTTATTAAATCTATCGGTAAATTTAAGCTATTGCAGTCTCCCATTCCATGTTACAGACTACCCTACTGTTGCCCTAAGCTCTGATCCGTGTGGTGCAAATTGTCTTCCGAGTTAAAGCAAAAAGTGATTCCCTGTGGTTCAGGAAAATACCATTGGGTTTGTTCTRCCCATAGGACAGAGATCAGCCACTTAGCTGTCACTGAGGATAAACACAGACTTTAATCCAGCSTTCATCGCTTGGGCAGGGACTGGGGAACCTTGTTGCACTGGAGCTGCCGTGAGGCAGCAGAGCAGAGATGTGCTGACTGTTGATCTGATGGATCCTGCACACCACAGGGATTGGCATTTTTACTGTGCCCTACGTGGGACAGGTGACATGTGTTGGGCTGAAAGGACATCTTCTCAAAGGGGCAAAAGCAAGATAGCCAACTTTTCCCCCAGGGAATTTCCTGCCTCAGGGTCATGCTGCAGGTTCTACTGCTGCCTCCAGACTTGATCCAGCTACATTGTTGCTGTCAAGAAGACAAAAGTGACTGTTCCGATGCTTCTTTAAATGATAATTACCTTTAAAGGCTAACCTAAGTCACCAGCCTGTGCAACTCTTCAGCTTCGGGTCACAGACACTTGTGAAATATTTATTGTCATGACATTTTTGGGAAGACCTATTCTCATTTTAGCTTTAGCTAGCAGGWTAAATCCTAGCAGGAAGATGGGAAGTTTTCATTAGAAATGCTGTCTGGAATAGTGAGGCATTGCCAGACTGCAGCCCWTCTGCAAATAAAGTTTCCACATGACTGTGAACGGAGGAGGCTTTATCTGCCCCCTTACTCCTCTCACCCCAGAAGGCAATATRGTCTTGACCTGGACACCAACTACATGTTATTTTCTCTGTTATATCTGTGACCAATAATACAACTTGCAAAAGTGTTAGGGACCAAGCAGTCTATGAAGGCTGTTGACCCAAGTGTGCCTCTGAGTGAGCACAAGTCCTGTCAGCCAAATCAAGGCACTACAGCCCTCCTTTCACCCAGGTGGTGATCTTTCATTTTCTTACTTACAAAAAAATGCTTTGTATTCATTTTTATGTTGTTATTATTAGGTGTCTATGGGAACCTTTAAGATCTGGGTGTTGTGCAGTGCTCAAGGACACACTGTGGAGAGTGACCTCAAGGCTCTCATGGCAGGCTTGACGTCATATAGGACATCTCTGGGACTGCTGCTGCCTCTGTCAGCAGGAGCAAACACTGAGTTTCTCATTGTCTTAACAGTCCTTAGAAACCCTTTGGTGCCACAAGGACAGAGCTTGTGTTTGTGCAAGAGATGCTGCAGTGTGTTCACTTTCAATGTGCAACTTTACCTGTTGTGAATAGAATTAAATTATTTTACATATAAAATGGCTATGTAAAATGAATCGTGAATAATTTTAAAAGGAAATCCTRCCTGTGATGTAGTTCATAAAGCAGATTTTCACTCAGATGTTTTTAGTCTGTCATTGTTGTCCCTGCAGCTATTATTGCTGGCTCTGAAATGTCAGAAAACGGGCTTCCTGTCTGTAACCTAAAGGAACAGCTGCTCCCAGCATAAGGACAAAACAAAGCAAATGAAGCTTCAAAGGCAGTGTTAGCAGGTTTCTTTAAGTATTAAAAATCTTAATATTACTCAACAAAATGGAAGAGAATWCCAGTAAAAACTAGTATTATTTACATGCACACAGACATACTCACACACAGACTATTCTCATACTTGTAACAAATAAAGTGAAAGAGTTGAACTGAAAACTCCAAGAAAGGGTGTGGATTCCATGCAGCTGTATAAAACCACTGGAGAAGGCAATCCAAGCTCCTCTGTCCTTATATGGTGACCAGTSCTAGCGTTTGTACTTTCACTGTGCRAGCAGAAATTCCCACTYGTGTGTTGGTTYGTGTTCTGTGAATAAGATCTGGGAAGTGGTGAGTTCAACAAGGGGTTTTTTTAAGTGTTAGCTACACCCTAGAGGTAACATGCTGTCCAAAATAAAAGAGTTAAATCCTGGCCCCATTTCAGTGGTGAAATTTCCTTTGCTAGGCACCTATTATCCAGGTTATTGCTACCTTTAACCCATTGTATTGTCTTTGGAGATACAAATGCATCAGAAACCTCTTTATGTCTTTGGCTCCCTATCTATGGGTTCCTCTAGGAGTCTGTTAGGAGTGGTCCTTTTCTGAGAAGTTTGATACCCCCATTCYCTCCTTGGCCTTGCTTCAGCAGGTACATTTCAGCAACAAGCATTTCATTCGAACAGGAAAAGAAATATGGCTCCTAGAAGGATGACTTGAAAGCAAAAATCAAACATCATGTTTGCAATTTTCAACTGTTTAAAGCTGGTAGCAGTTTGAATGTTACTCAGGAATCATAGACTAAGAAATCACATTGTCCAGCAATCTTTGAGAAGATAAAACCTGTAAATTCAGCAGTATTTTGAAATGTTTAGTATTGTTTACACATGTAAGGTAGAAAAAWTCTGTCTCTACACATAGCCATTTAGATTCAGCTGCCTCGGGAAGGAGCTTCCCTGTTGTGTCTCCAGAGAGAATTAAAACTACACTCCTCAGGTGCAAATGATTTCCTCAGAGCACTGCTCTCTCAAGCTCCATCATTTACAATTTGTCATGTCTTCCTCCATATTTCCAACATTTCTACCTAGTTTTCATAAAAAGGTACCTTTAAAAGAGGAATTAAGAAACTYCCCTGTCTGACCATGCAGGAGCCACACTGGCACCACCTAAGCTGGGACTGAGGCCCCTTCATAGCCACACATCCCACACTCAGAGTCAGACCAGGTTTTCTCACCATCTCGACCCCAGGTTTCCTACAGCAGAGTCTCAGACATCTYGATCCTTAAAATAATGTAATCATGGTGAAATAACACAATAACAGCTTGAACTGGGTGTCTGCAAGGAGGAACCCAGAACAAGGGAAACCCTGGGCTTTTACACCATCACAGTCCAAGTGCTCAAGAGTCTKGAGGTCATTGCTCCTRCTGCRTCTCTGAGTGTCCCTCACCTGGCTGGGCCACAGGTCCCCAACCCCTTTGTTATGCAAAGGGCAGTTCATGGGCTCTTTTCTTGGTTTCCATCACTCAGAGCTCAGCCTGCAGCTCCCACTGCACCTGCACACCGAGCCAGCAGCACCAAACATCTGCCTCAATAYAGGGGACCCCTTGCACCCATAACAGAGGGTCCCCAGCTTTCAAATGCTCCTTCTTGGAAGTCCAGTAACCATTTTGGAACAGAGGACATGGTAACATGCCWGTTGTTCACAATCTAAATAACAATGTGCAGCATCAGCTTCTAAATGTCAAGGTCATTTGTGGTATTTCTATTCTGAGTAAAATGGCTCCTTACAGTTTCCATGGTTTCACCTGAAATATGTACTGAGCCTCATTGTTAAGAGCCTTGATGCAACCATTCTAATAAGAAAAAAAAGAGATCCTCTTCTGTAGGTAGTCAATTTGACTTTTAAATGTAAAGCAGTCTGTATTTATCCTGGA
This sequence comes from Malurus melanocephalus, assembly GCF_030028575.1. Classification (NCBI taxonomy): domain Eukaryota; kingdom Metazoa; phylum Chordata; class Aves; order Passeriformes; family Maluridae; genus Malurus; species Malurus melanocephalus. The sequence continues at coordinate 1,234,589 of NW_026623264.1, forward strand.
TAGGTTTATGGATCTTTGCATTTGTGAACAAAAACAGATGTTTGGATTATCCAATTTGCCCTTCTTTTTGGCATATTGAACAGTAATAYATTTAATTATTTCTACAGCGTAGATGTTTTTTCTGCAGAGAAAAGATTGGCTTTATTGTTTACTACACCTAAGGAAATATCTGCTTTATTAAAATAAACTATTGAGAAAACATAGTAGGTCACAGACATAATAAAAATGCAAAAAAACACAATATTCTTTAGACAGAGATTTTGCAAGTTTAACATTGATCCAGATTGTATACTGTATGTTCACATTCAGCTGTGAGAATAGTAACAGTTACTAGAAATGCCAAATTTTACAGGACAAGACAGTAATTTTTCTATTATTGCTTTTACTTAGTAAGTATTAATCAGAAACAGAATGCTGGAAAGAGATTGAAAAATGACTCAGATAAATAAGACAAGGAATAGTTTAATGAATTTTAAAACCTCAAAATGCAAAATTAAAACTGTGGATACTAAAAGACAGAAGATTTCCATATTAAGGCCTCCAGTACTGTTCTTGTTGAGTTGCCAGTTTCAGAATACTCCTCTTTGCATTATTAACAACATAAACACTCTGTTTTGTCACCAAAATGGGGGATGCATTACAGTGATGTTGCTCCAGTGATAAAGACAGTGGACCCTGCACAGCAAGGAAGTCCATTGTCCCATTAAATGGACACATTTACAGCCCAATTTTAAGCAGAATATGGAACCAGGACATTATTTCATTTTGTCCTTCCTTCTTCTTTCCTTTCTTTCTTTTAAAGCCTATGTATTAGTAGACTGCCATCAGCTGAAGTCATCATCATTCACATTACACCAGTCTGTGGTATTTTTTTCATTTGTTAGTTAGTCTTTTTATAGCCATAGAAGACACAGAAAATGTAAGAACATAGAGGAAAATTGCCATTTTATCTCTGGTAAATTGCAGTTTCATGTTGTGGAATGTCTGTTCATTTTTCCCTTATTAGGCCATAAGTTTTTTAAAAGCAGTAAATGGGATCCAACTCACCCAACTGTAGTTGTCTTAGATGTGGCCATTCATGCTGGGTTCAAGAACTAGAAATTATATTCACCAACACAGAGAGAATTCAGTGGTCGACCTCTTTTGTTCTTTATATAGTTACAATGAATAATTAGTTACTCCAATGTGAAAATGCTTAGAACATCTGTACGATAGCATAGGTCTGAACAGTTTTGCTTAGTGTTCACAGGATTTTATACAGAATTAAAATGTGAGGACTTAAGATTTTGGCTACCTCTTTTGTATTATTTAGAGAATCTGCATATATTTCTATATCCTTCGTGTTCTGTCTTGGTTGATACATTTCTCATATGTGGGATTTTAAAGTCCTTATGTTTTAGTTAGTAGAGAGGAGGGAAAATAGGAAAAAAAATTTGCATACCTTGTATATTTTCCTACTCTCATTTCATTAGAAATCCTAAAAAAAMCTGTAAAAAAACTACAATAATTAGTGTCAGGCTTGCTTGCATCCTCCATTCTTCCTGTCCATGCCTTATTGCCTTCCTCAWCCATCCTTCCAAAAAGGTCTGTCCCACTGTTCTGCCATCTCTGTGGGAAGCCACCTCGCAGGTGTGCAGAAGGATGTCCATCTCCTGGCGCGTGGTCTCTGCATCACAAGGGASTGGGTGCAGACCACAGAAGGATGAATTGTTCCTGTCAGCCTCACTTCAGTATGGTGGCCAATTCTGTGCTCTCCTCATCTTGTTCAGCCCAACCTGCTGGCCTGAATCTGGCTCTTGAAGCAAAGCTAAATTGGTCAAGCAGAGTTTGTGTCAGATCATCAGAGAAGCTTAATGATGCAACAAAGTTTGCATCTGACACAACATATGTGTTAGCAAGAGCCTTATTTTTTTAATACAGAGAGCTCTTATAAACATGCAAGATTTGTCAWATCCTTTCTTATACCTCAAAGCACAAGAGAAATGCACAAGTTAGGAAGTATTCTCAGCACTTAGACACTTCRAATTCCTTCATAGCTTTAATACCTAGATTAATAGGTGAGAAACACTGTCTGCAGTGCTCTAAARTAACAGAAATGACTGAAGGCTGCCAGATCCTAGCACATCCAAATAGAGCATAGGATGTTACCACCAGTTAAGGCTACAAGAACAGTATGAATGTTTCACAGACTGATCTATCTTAGCCAAGCTTGGTGTTTAGAAATCTTTTTTTCCCCCCCTTTTTTTTTCCCCTTCAGCTGCAAAAAAACTCCTTCAGCTCTTTCTTAAAGTTCAGAATAAGCATGGTGCATCAGTATTGAAACTTCATATCCTCTGCTAGTTTTGCAAAAGGCCACGCTTTGGATTCTTTTGATCAGAATTGCCAGCCCTGAGAGAGAGATTTTCTACAGTCCCTCAGATTATCTTGCCTGCAAAATAAAATCTGTGCATCCAAGAGTTTCAGTCAAGAATTTATAGGGAAAKCTTCAAAGCACAGTGCAGAGAAGAATTTCAAATATCTCTTAGCTATACAGARCCCTTACTCTTCCCTGAAAGACCATACGGTTGGTGCTCTGCTGCCAATTCAGTGAGTGGTAAGAAAGCACAGATTTTGAATCAGCTGTGTTAAAGYTCCAGCAATATTCTGTTGCTGCCTTTAGTATCAAGGAATGTAAATATTTTTGAATTGGTTTTACATGAAGAACATGAGAATGCTTTTTTAAAAAGTAAATGCATTTTAGTGACAAAAGCATAGAATCATAGAATGATTTGGGTGAATGGGACTGAAGAAAGATCATCTGGTTCTAACCCACAGTGACAGTGTCTAAGTATTATCTAAGTTTAGATTTCCATCTCTGGTTACTGAAGATAAAACTTCTTGACTCATTTGCCAAATGTAGATACCAAGCACCACTGGAGATGTCACAGGACACCTGGGAGCACTGCACAAAGGTGACAGATGTTGCACACATTGCAGAGGAGACCCGTGACCTTCCAAGCTTCAGCAGGACAGCAGGCAGGATGCTCAAAGGACAATAGGCACACTCAGTAGAATTTGGAGCTCCTCATGCAGGCTGCTGTTTGAGGGTGGCTTGAAGAGCTCARAGCAGCTGCCTTGGTTAGGTTTCCATTGAGAGTAATGAGGTTTAGACAGCTGGTTCCCATGTAATTAGCTGCAGCTAGGTACCTAAATCTTAAAGTTTGTGACCTGCCACTGAGTCTCACTATGGATGTGCAAGTAAGAAGGGAACAGCAATTTCCCTTCTTCAGAATTAAAAAACACCTGGAATAAGTTGGTGAATAAAGTCCATCTCCAGAAAAGTATTTGCCATTACTTTGTAATGCAAGAAACTTTGACTGTACTCTGGGAATTTGRGGTGTGCTTAACAGGTTTCCTGATTTAGGAATCTAACTTCATCTGTATACACACATTCTGCAGTAAATCTTGCACCTGTGCACCAGGCTTTGCAACCCCTGCCCACTGTGCATAACCTTAGTGGAAATGGAAAAAAAAGTTAAAGTCAACTAAGTGGATTTCTGAGCACAGCCAATGAGATAACTAGAAAATCACATCCTCATCATGTTCAAATACTCATGGTAGCTGCCAGTTTGCTGACATACAGCAGCTGATGAAATTGCCCTTGCCTGAGCAACACACAGGTTTGCCTTCAGTTGCACAGCCTTAGTTCTGCAGTAATCATGCAATTCAGATACAAGTTTTTGAGTAAGGAGTATTTGAAGTGGAATTCAGTTCTAGGAAGCTTGCAGGTCATAATTTATTGGCAAAAGAGATAGGAAACCTCTCTTACTAAGGAATTTTTTGTGGGTTTTGGATTCTACGAAATCAACTTTTACAAAAAAAAAAAAAGGGTGTAAAGAAGCATTTAACTGTTGGATGCTTCTCTAGTCAATGGGAACTTTGTAATAAAAATGTTCATTTACTCTTACTTCCCCCAGAATTTCTGAATTTCCCCCAGAAGTTCATTACTGTGAACTCAGATAAAACTCACATCTCTTCACTCCCAGGGCTGAACTGAAAGATTACAAAAGCAAATGGTCATGTTCTCATGGACAAACTGATTTCTAGTATAAAATAGATGGCAAAGAAGAAAATATTAGTAATTTAACCTCATTAAGAAAAATAAACTGGTCTTATTATCTAACCTAAGTATGGCTCCTTGTCAGAGCTGGAAAGATCCTTGTCTTGAATATGTTCTCTAGACATGTCTGAGGTCTTAGACCTGATTTACTTTTTYGGGATCTGTGTAATTGGCTTAAAATTGGGAGAGGAGGGGGGAATTAGGCACATGGGAGGACACATGATAGACAGACATGACACTGGGCAAGCTTCAAGTAGTTTATGTTAAAAAATCCATTCCACAGTAAAACTTAACAAAAATGCCCATCTTCCCAAACAAAATGTATGTTTGGTTTTTAAAGTTGTTTTTTAAACTAAAGTCAAGCTGTGCCTAATTTGGTCTCCACCAATGTTTTTTTCTACATTGAATAGAACTGCCAAATGCATTTTCAATGAATAACTTCTCCAGAATCTTTACTGATAATTCTTCAGAAATGGCAGGAAAATGCTGATCTGCTCACCTTGCTCCCCAGACAGCTTTTGCCCAATCTCTCATTAAAAGATTGTTTCTTTAATTTATCTGTTGCAGTGAAATATCTGGTTGTTTCTCAGATCTTACTATTATCATAAACCATGAACTCCACAAGCATGAGAACAACCATCAGTCCAATTTTGCTCTACATAATTACGTTAAATCAGTAAAAGGCTGTTAATACAGCCCAAAAATACACTATCAGCTGAAGTGCAAAAGTCCAAAAGGACCTGGTGAAAAACAAAGCTGGAGGCACTCAAACACTCAAACACTGGTRCTATCAACTAAGGTTCAAATAGCTAAGGGAACCTTGTTACTTGTGATGTGTGGTCTAYTCTATTTTATTAAATCCTGGTCCTGTAGCTGTGGCTCTGGCATTTTCAAGACAAATCCTTCATCAGTGTTATAAAATTAGGCTAAACTGGCTGACAGTCTGATCCAGACTAATCCTACAGAAACATTAACAAGTCCCAAAAGCAGTTGCTATTAGTAGCTGATCTGTTTGAAAGATGGACCAAGTATGATGAAGAGGTTCAAAATAAGTTCAACAACCTGCGTGCTTGGCCATGCAGCTTTCTGTCTCTGTTATCTAACATGCTCACCTCAGAAGAAATCTCTGATTTAATTAGAAGTACCAATCTGGGATTCGTGCACTTACATAACAAATCACCTTGGGAAAGAATTAAAAAAAAAAGACCTTTCCACCAAGAATACCATCCCCAAATTTAAATTATTTATGTTTGTAATAATTTCAGCATGGAACTGCACAACTACCCAGCTCACAGTTTTATCTATGATGAATTAAAATAGTTGCAGACAATTAAGGTCAGAACCTGAGTGATTATGACCATACTGCAGAAATGTTATGTCTCCTCTATCTTTCATTACTCAMTGCTATAACGAAACTTCTTCTATTTTCTAAAATATATTCTGGCCATTGTATTTTTTTTCTTATCAGATGATCTGCCATCTAGCCAGAAAGCTGAAACTGGTTTAGCTTCTATTTTTAAATCTCTGCATTTGAATTAGGTTTTCTTGGTTTATTTGGTTTGGTGGGTTTTTTTAAACTCACATCTGCCACTTAAANAAAAAAAAAAAAAAAAAAAAAAAAAAAAAAGGCCACAGTTCACTTCAATTCAGTGGATTTTTTTCAGATCCTGGCAGGTTAGCTTGACACGTTTTTGCAGAACACATAGGACATTTGGGATTACAGTTACTGCTTGTAACCGTGTCATTAGCATTGTAGCAGTGTGCACGCACTGATTATGTTCTCTCTGCCTCGCCTCCACACCTCTAATCTCAGAGCTGACCCCATTTATATCATCAGCTTTACATGGGCCTGTACATACTGAAATCCAGGAGAGGGAAAAGGACTGAGACTCCCTGAAAATAAACTCAGCTGGCAAAGCGATTAACCCATTTATAAATGCATTTTTGCCTGTTGCTGAGTGTGCAGRGTTTCATCCATTTAAGGAACATAGGCCTAAATCCAGATACGAACACTGCTTGGAAAGGGAGAAGAAAGAAACAGATGAAGTGGTATTTTACATGGATCTATTGCCAGCACAGCAATTCAAATGATTTGGGGTTCTTTTGGGAGAGAGGAAAGGGAGGAGAACAGTGAATTTGGAGACAATGTCTCAGAAAAATTATCTGCAGTAGTTGGTGGAAGAAAATATTCTTTTCCTTTCCAAGTACCACTCATCATTGGTATCTTTGGAAAACCTGATGTCCTCTTAAAAGCATTCCCAAACTTGCTGCAATCAGTCATCAATGGCAGAGGTTTATGTAATCTCACATTTACAGTGAGGAAAGCAATTTATGGAGGAGCATAAACATGAAACACAGTGGCCCTCAGGTCTTTGTCAAAGGATTCCCGGAAAACAACTTAGCTGACACAGAAATTACAAATATACTTCACAAGTGTACTTGTACCCTTCTGAGATGAAGAGTTTTACCCATTTGATAATCCCAGTTCTAAACCCAGATTATTCTAAAATCTGAAACACAGAACACCATTTATTCTTATCAAGACCATTTTCTATCCTTCTATAAAAGGCTTYTGCTGGAGCATCAAATGCACAAGAYTAGGTTTAAAAACAGCTCTTTGACAATTACATTCACACATGATACCAGGAAACAGACATGCAAGGTATTCCCTGAGCAGTTTATGCCAGATGTGGGTGGATGAGATGTGCAGATGCCAGATGTGTGAATGAGGCTTCTTTGCGTATAAGGAGACTTTAAGGAGTGGGGATCCATGGCTGGGCAGGCAAAGCATCCATGGAGCTCAGCTGGGCTTCTGGAGTTTAGCTCATTTGTGCCTCTGACTCTGCTTCCCTCTTCTGACTATCAGCAAGTTCAGAACATTTATAGCTCTAAACTGTATTTTAGGCACTGTAAGGGCATCTCCAAGAGCACACCTGGCTGTAGAACTTCAACTGTCTGCTTGATAAACCAAGGTGCATCTTCCAAAATTGTGGGTGAGAGCAGGGAGGAGAGCTTGTGGATGAGACCTGTCCTTTTCCTTGTGCCCTGGGAATAAGGCAGTAGCCATGCCTGGAGCAAGCACACTGTGCTTATTTGGTGWTTTCTTACAGTGACAGGCCAGTACAGGTCATTGCACCAAAAATGCTGGGATTATTTTAATTTTCTACCTAAAAATATCTAGCAGTAAAATCTTCCTAAATCCCCAACAGTCCAAAGCAGGAGAATTATTTTTCCAAGAGGCGATTCAAACAGACCCCTAACACAGATACTTAGAATAATTTCCAACACTTCTAAGTGAGATCAAAACCAGATTAAAATTGGTATAGGGCTAGGAAAAATTGAGAGCGACCACAAATCTTATCAAAATCAACCATCCTGAGACTGTAGGAGGAATSATTCTGCCCTTGTCAGACAGAAAAATGTCTTGATTGTATTGCTGTCAAGTCTTTCTCTAAATTAAGAGTGTCAAGTTTATTTTTGTACCTGTTACTATTGCATGCCTGATGTGTATCAAATGTGTGCAAAATTCCATCTCAAGAGAAATTTTGATTTTAAAAGGAAGGAAAAACTAAGATGAATTTAGATATGATAAAAGAATAAGCAAGAAAAATTGAATAAGAGACCAAGTAACAATCTTATTCAGACACTTTGTCATGTGTCCATCGCCAAGGTTTTTTTTAGACACTTCCTTCATCTATAAATGTAAATATTCAATAAATATAAATACTGCATTGTCTCTGAAGGGTGATAGAAGAGACACACAAGACAGTATAATGATCAGTTCAGAAATCTATTCTACATTTAAGAGGATTTAAGGTTGAAAGCACTTGTCAATAATTCAAGGGTAAAATACATTAAGGCACTACTGTAATTATCCAAGGCTCAGGCAATATAAGTTGGGACAGTGGGAATCAGGGAACTGATTATAGAACATCCAGCCATGCAATCATCAGGATTTTGTGATTACTGTGCAGTAAAATGTCAGAGCAGAGTTAAGGGTAGCTGATTACCTCTATTGTGCCTGCTTTGTCTACAAGTATGTTGATTATTTTTGGTGTAAAGTAGCTATATATTTAAATGTGGTTGTTTGCTGACCCTGGTGCCTCTACTAAGAAGCAATCAGCCCCTCCAGTGACTGTCAGAACACGAATAAGGTTTTTCTCCTATCCATGCAAACATAAACAACATACTTCAGTGAATTAGAGCAAGAAAGATTAAATTAAAAGACAACCCCTGGTCCCTGACAGCTGTGTCTCCTTTCCTGCACACAGCCCAGAACAGGACATCTTGCATGTTTGAAAATAGCCTAGAAGAAAGTGATCTGTGTGTAAAATCACAGAAAACAGAGTGAGAGGGATCTCAGGAGTACTGCCCAACATATTGTTACACCCTAACCCCATGCAATGACTCTTTCAGTTGGTCACTGTCATAGATAGCAGCAAAAGGAAATCACTCTTTYTTAATGCTTTGCTTTCTTAGCTATGGCTATTTAGGGAAAAAAATGCCCTTTAAATATAAAGAAGGGAAGAAGCTGTCTTGGGAAAGTGCTGAAACTACAGATGACATAATCAAATGAAATAAAGCCTGTGTTATGGGCATTAGTCATCCATTCTGTGTGTGTCCAGTCTGTTCAAAATGACAGAGAATGCCTTTGGCAAACTTTGGCATTAGAAAATAATTGTGATTACACTTTTGACTTGTTTTCTAAGTCAGATGGTCTACATATGCTCAAACAAATCTGAACAGCTGAAAAAAATGAGGAGAAATAATAATTTTGCTTTCTTCACCACCACTCACTGTGCATCTCAAATCAAGACTAATTAATTCTTACAATTCATGTTTTCTTCCTGGATAATGTGCTGCCAGATCAGATCAAAACAAAGAAACAAAAAATCTCCACCTGGAATGCAGCCTCATTCAAACAACACTGACACAGATTGTCCCTGCACAGTGCCACAGCAGCTGTGTGCCTCATGCAGATTACACAGCTGATGGCAAAACAGAAACAGGAGCRGCACCAACTGAAAACCATCCACTCTGTTTAGTCTGTGGCTGTATGGTTATCAGGATTTAAAAAATATTCTGGATGTTTCTCTCCCTGCTATCTTCACCCAGGACCTACCAGTGACTGCTCTGAAGCAGAATGTCCCAATAATGGATGCTCTCAGTCCTGTCTGCCTTCCAGCTGCTGTTCTGCTTGATGCAGAGCTCACCTCTGACACCTGCCAAGGGAAGGGTCCCCCCCATTCCACTGGCAGTGGGTGCCTGATCTCACCAGTCCCAGGTCATCCTAGAAGCCTGACAAAGAGTGTTTTCTCTTTGTCCYTCTCTCTGCCCCAGTCTAGGTGGTAAGAAGTTTAGGAAGTTATCTACAGCTTGGCGGTAGATTTGCTGTTTTCATCATGTTTGTCACATAACTTTGGGAACACTCTTATTGCTAGATGTCCTAYAAACACACTGAGTCAAACTTCATTAGATTAAGAACAGGCTAAGGCCTGGGCTGCAAAACTGGCTGCTGACTTATAAAGAGATCAAGGGATCAAATGGATTATGAATTTCTAACTAGAATATTGGCTTCATCACTCACCCTTGATGAGCCACACACATGATAGTGAACTGGTCCCTGGCCAGCATCTCCTTGACTTTGGTCATTTATTTTGTATTCCACCTTAATTAGGAACACAGTTGGTTCAAAAAAGCATGAAAATAAATCTCACCGTTCTCCTGGTCCCTTGGGGATAGGAGAACACCCTAGCTTCATRTTGGTCTTCTTCTGTTCACAGAGTYTGCTSTGTGTCAATAAGAATGGAAATGGAGCAATTTTTTTTCTAGGCCAGGCAATCTGAGTAATGCTTAACTTCTAATTTAAGTGGGAATGGATTCTGGATACTTCATTGAGCTTCTTAAATTAGTTCATTAGCCACAGTTCTATATTTTGTTACAGAACACCAATAAACATATGAGGTTTTCCTGAGTTTTTACATCCCAGTGGCATTCCATTTTCAGTCTCAGAAAATGATCAGCAGGATAGTGCAAACTACATCCACTGTAAAACCTCTTGATGAAAAATGATAGTTGAGCTGTTTTTATAAGTAATTAGGCAGGATAGAAAGGAGTCTGTTGACCCTTCTATTACAACTATGTGGCATGGTATATGCAAAGTTCTGGGCAGACTGCTGCAGCTGAGCACCTCCACAGTCATTGCTGAGGCTGAATCCTGTTCTATCTGTGTGTATTTTGCASGCTTACATTGACAGCTCAACATAAAAACCTTGCATGTAAGCCTGGCCAACATTTTCTGTTACAAGTCCCATGTGCAAGCACTTAGAAATTTACATAAAGGCCATATATAAACATATTTGTATGGGACCTCCCACTTCATTCAGAACAAAAAATTAAACAAATAATAAATCCATTGTCATTGGCAATAAAACATCTTGATGCAGGAAAACATTCAAAAAGCGACAGAGTGTATGGAACTAGATGTTAGTTATCTCAAGGATAAATTTGAATGGCTGGCTTCTAAGATGGGTTCATTTGATTCAAAGAATGGTATTGCTGCTTTGGAAATTATCCAGTGAAACATGCCTACCAATTTAACCTCCCTAAGGAGACAGCTTGATTAACATCACAGGGGGGAGTCAGGAGAGTATAGTAAGGCTTTGCTCCTGAGCACCTATTACAGCTGCTGTCACAGTGCAGGGCAGCCTGAGGCTGCTYCTCCCCACAAAACAGGGGGTCAGGAACTAGACAGGAATAACAGAATTTGGGCTGAGTCTGACAACAACACTGAGAGACATAGCAGAATTTACTCTGTGCTCAGAGCAGTGACAATCTCTCYGTTAAGTCCCGTGCATTGATTGCAGGTAGTGATTGAAAGTGTTCCTCAAATATATTCCTTAGAGTTTGACTCTCTGCATTACCCAATCTTGACTGAGATTAYAGGAGTTCTGTCAACCAATTAAGCTATAAATCTGGCCTTTAAACTATCAGTACCCAGATATTGAGTAAACAGAGAAACKCTATTAATACACAGTGATAACATTCAGAAACACCTGGATGAGTCCAGCATCAGCCAGTTTTGTCCTCTGTAACCTCTCTTCAGTTCAGCCACACATAATTTTGAAAATTGACCCCCTGCCCCTGGCTCTTGCTGCAGTGTTTAAACCCACAGTCTCATCTCCAGAAACAAAGAAAAATAGTAAAGAGATCCTCTCTGATGTATCTATTAAGGGTGTCAGCAATACATTGTTTATTGGGCAATGTATTTCACCAGTGCCACAGAGATGCTGCTAGCATATCAAGAGAGCTGGTGCTGTAAGCTGCTCTCATTTCCAAGAACTGYATTTCAGATAAGCTGTTCCTTCAGCAGACAGAAAATGTTTAGTAGCTGKGAATCCTCTTTGTGTTTGGCTGCAGGTACATTACAGGAGCTCACAGGACYCAGTGAGTGATACCCTCAGGGATGATGCCTTACAGAAGATATTCACTTGAGCTGTGATAATAAAGSACACAAACCGGTGACTGCATAACCCTGAACCTGCTCTAAAGACAGAGAAGAAAGAAGTAGAAATGAGTTCACAGCTGAAAGTAAGAAATACAACTGGGAGATTTCAAACTGGGAATTTGCTCTGTAACTATATCCTGATAATTGATCCAAAGTCCACCGGCCAGAGGCTACACAGGTAAAGTTGAACCATCTGCAGCTCTGAGACAGGTTTGATTGATTAACTGTGGCCTCCTTTCTGTCTGTGATTAAACTCTGAGAAGTGGGACTTACCTGGTGTGGYCACAAAACCTCACACCCTGCAAGGCCCATGTTTGCCTCCCTTGYTTCCTGTTCTGCATCCCTGCTCTGCCAGTTACTCATTTAGCTTTTTCCCATGCAGACCCCAGTTCCACGTTTGCAGACACTTCTCTCTAACAAACCCTGGACCCAGGGGCTCACAGGCATTTGTAGGGGACATGGGGACTTCTGCAATGTGCTCAACTTCATCCCTTTTGTCTCTGTGGCCAGATAGCACAAGCCTCCATTATAAGAAAGCAGATGTTCTGCATTTTTAACTCACYGCTAGTATAGGAACATACCACTTATACACCAGTGAAAGCTGTTCCTCAATCTCTGGGCASACTTAGTGCTAATGTTTATCCCAGGTCATGAAGCAGCCTTTTGTGGTGCTCTGTCATGTTTCATCAACCACATAACACAGATTGTCTAACCATAATGGATAAAGCAGGCTAAATGGGACATATTAATAGATCTGCCACAACTCCAAAATTTGTAGGTTTGTCCTGCATGATATGATGCTGCCTAGAGGTGCTCAAACCAGATTTGACAKCAAATGTTGTCTAGATCCACAGCAAGACTTTTTACCTGTGCTTTTCTACCCAAGATCCCAGATGAAAAATAGCACCCAAATTCCTTCCCAATTATTACATGAAGAGGAAAGAGATTCAGGAGGTATTTGCTCAAGCTTGGGGAGGGCAGGATGGTCCAACAGTTACACAGTTAATGCTCCTAGCACAGACTCCCTAAGGATCACCTGTCCAAACAAGATGGTGAAGGATCCAGGCCTCTGGGCCAAATCCAGAATCACCAGTTCCAACAGAAAGCTCCTACTCATCTCAATGGATTCTAAATTAAGCCCTCAGGCCCTGAAAGGCAGCTGCTCAGAAAATTATGCTAGGTCATGGCTASAGACCAGGCACTGCAGTCCTGGGGATTACTGAATATTTTATGATTCAGTTATTAAAAAACATGTGTATCAGACATCTATCAGGTTGGGCATCCATAACCCTGGCTGCTCCTCGGGAATTGAGGGAGGATATTACAGATGAGCTATTTCAGGAGTGCAGGAGTCTGCCTCCAATAAGCCAATACTTTGGTGCAGCGAGGGACTGGGCTGGATATTCTTGTCTCTGTCGGTAGGTATGGGGCTGACTCACACTCTGCTGCAGTAAATAGCCATAACAGATTATTCCGGGGTGAGCTGCCCTGTGGGTGTCCCTGGCTTCCTGGAGACAGATCAGGGCAGGGCCAGGTCAGACACCTGAGAACAACCACCTCCTCCCAGGCTTGGATGAACACAGGGTCGGGGCCTTCTGGGTGAGAAGCAGAAGGAAAAAGCTTCTAGAAGGAGAATGGCTGCAGGGAGCCAYGAGCAGAGAGGGCAGGTTTTAACAGGAGTCTCAGGGTACAGCTGTGATTTCAGCAGCCAGCTCATCCAAACTGAATCAAGCTGTTCCCAGCACAACCTTAGAGGTATTGCCATTAAAGAGCAGCTGGATAACAACTTTCTTTAAAAGAAGCATCAGCAATAGCACACTTATGTAGGTTTTCTTCAGTACAATGTGTATGCAAGCTAATTCACCATTAATTACTTTTTAATGATTGTTAAATCCTATKATATGAAATCCCAGTTTGCTGGTTTTAGATTCTTAAGCAGAGTAGCAATGCCTCCTTGATTAATTCTAATCCTAACCTAGCTGATCCAAGATGAATAGCAAAGAAGATGTGAGAAATTAATTCTGTATCTAAAAAAAATTACTGTTTTAGTCTTTGTGCTTCATATCAATGTTTTCTAAGACAATGAAAGATTTCACTTGTAGATGGATATAGTCAAAAAAAGAGCTGAAAGTACACSGGAGCAGTAAAGTGCCTCTGATTTCTTTCCCAGCCTGACTTCCTGAAAATAAAAATTCTTGSGATAAATCTCACAACAACTACTATGAACTCCACCTTGAGGTCTGTAGGGAAACCCCATGTTCCTGAGAAAAATTATTTAGATTGTATTATGCCAGTCTGCAATGTTCACTAAACCAAAAGTGACAGTGACAGTATTAAACAGACTTTAAAACCTGGTAACATTTGTCTGTCCTCTGATTTCCACTTCTGCTCAGGAACAGTCACTGAGARCACTGATACTTTGGAAATTGTGGTATAAAGAGTGCATCAGACTGAGGTGTACCATGCCAACAGAAACAGATATTTTCCTTCAAGTAGTGCTGTAAGAGAGAGGAATCTGACCCGGTATCTACTACAAACAGCAGTAATGCTCTGTAGTCTGGTTCAGATGTGTCACCACAGYATTGCAGTCATCCTTACAACAGTGCTGTGCTTTCTGCCTGAAAGACAAAGGGCAGAGAAAGCAAAGGGGGTCAGATTCTCCTCCCAGGTTCTCCACTTTGAAACATACTTTGGTTCATGACCTTTATTCAGCTCCAGACCTCTGAGGGCTGGGTGCTGTTATCAACCAAAGAAAGTGCTCGGGAAGCTGCACGGTGCCACTGCAGTGCCGGTGCTGTTCCCTTCCCATGCCACAGGGCAAAACATCCTGAACAGAAGCGATGGCCCTCAGCTCTCTCYAGACACTGGTGTGTGCATGGAAAGGAAAACAAAACGTGCTTCCTGTGCACTTACTRAACAAAACTGCCCCTCACTGCCACCAAACTCCATGCTACCTTCAGATAAGGGACACGCTGGAAATGCTGCCCAGCATGGCCTGGGGCCACCCAGGACAGTGCTCACTGCCATGCCTGCACAAAGGGAGCTGAGAGAATCTCTAAAATCCACCCAATGCATAATAAGAGGCCTGTGTCATCCCAGCAAGGGCTGGCAAACCTAGTTACCCCCAGATGTGGCAGGGCTGTGGGTACCCGAGGGCTGGTTTCACACCCACTGAACCAGGGTGAGAAGTGACACAGCCAGGGCTGCATGGTGCTGTGCCACAGTAACTAAACCTCTGAATACAAACTGACTGAGTGCTCATCTTAATTAAACAGTTTTAAAGGTCAGACGCTCCAGCTCCCATGTGCAACTCCTGGATGTCAAAGCTCATCCTCTGGCAATCAATCCCTTRATGACCTCCCTGAGCACCGGTTCCTGCCCTCACACGGTGTCCCGCTGTTCGGGCTGCCTGGGATGAGGCAGACAGCTCATCCATCTGGACACCATCTGCCTCCCAGGAGTACCGAGTCATGCTACACAGGGCTGAAGCGACCCCGCGCAAGCTGTGATGTGGAGAACACACACAGGCACAGAAAATCCATCTGCAATCCCTGYAAGGACGCCACAGATTTTGTCCTAAATCTCTGCTGCAGCAGGTGGTTACTCTGACCCGGGACACCCGCGCTGCCCCMTGTTTGCAGTGATAGAGGGAACTCTGTGTTTTTTGTGTGGCTCGCCCTGTGCATCTCTTCTGGATGACAGRCTGGTGTCTGCCTTCCAGCTGACACACAGAAAGGAGATGTGATTATTTGTCAGATGGAAAAAGCAACGGTGATCCTCTCTTGCAGTCTCTGGAGAGGGGAGAAGGAGTGTCTGCTCTGAATTACAGCCTCCAGACTGGATCATGTCCTGAGAAGCTGAGAGCAGGATCATGCATGGACATATACACATACATATACACATACATATACACATACACATACACATACACATACATATACATATACATATACATATACATATACATATACATATACGTAAACATATACATATACACATACATATACTTGTAAGTCACTCTAAAAGTGACTCTGTGAGTGCATTTGTGGGGACAAAAAAAAAAAAAAAGAAGAAGCTTAAACTAACATGGCAACACTGTACGTTTTACTCGCTGTAGTCTGCATTTCACTGTGCATCAAGAGCCATGGAGGAAGGATTTCTGGAAAAATGCCTCGCTCTCAACTGGTATTTGGCATCTCAATGCTGTAATGCCTCTCACCATGTCTTGCACACGTAGAGAATCCTGACTGCCCTGCACAACACAAGTGTCAACCCGACCCAGTGAGGTGAAGAGAAGAAAAGCAGAAATTAATGCATTTAGGAAGTCTGGGTATTTTCAAATGGTTGCATTAAGGAATATTAAATGTTTTCAAAGGATATTTTTAAAGCTTGTATTCATTRAAAATAAAAACCTCTGTGATATTTTAAAGGGCAGTGGTAATGTGGTAGACATAACTGGTCAATAACTGCAGTGGCAAAACAAAGGCTTTGTAAATGCTATGAATCATTTAAATCACCATTAAAAATAGCATTATAACAATGATTCTTACTTCTGGAAATATTAATGAGGAAGGAACTTCAAGTGCAGTTAACTGTCTGCTGGATTATAGTCAGGAACCTGGTTCTCCTGCCACAGGAATTGATGAAACTTTTGCCAGTATTGTCTGCAAGSTTTGCAATCCCTGCAAGAAGGGTCTGTGCTCCACAGTCACTCCCYGAYTTTGCCAGACAACCTAAAGAGGATCCTGCTCACCTAATTCAATCCATCTACAGTCARAGCTGCAGCCTAAGCTGGTTTTGTGAGCTTCTTTGTCAGTCAGGGTAGARAAAYAGGCACTTGAGGCAGGCAGTTCATYYTAGACTGGGCACTCTKTTTAAGACAGGTTGACACATCCTGTGGAGATGTTTGCCTGCTTCTGATTGTAGGATCCAAAAKCTCCTACTCMCTTTTAAGGGAAGAGATGACCTAGGTACGATGAGATCCTTGCCTTYGTAACCTTGCAAAAGGGAAGGAATCACAGGCACAAATAGCAGCAGTGCCCAGCTGGACAAGTCACACTTCAGYACTTTTTGCTTTGCTCTGGTTTCTCTTGCGAGCCCTGGGGAAAGCCCAAAACCCGACTCACCAGTGGTTTTATTCCATGTTGCCTACAGAGCCTGCCCCCCTGTGGTTCTGTTCTTCTAGTCTGACCTCTGAGCTTTGTATCAGGGTAATTGTTCTGACAATCCCATCATGAAATACAGTACAAGGAGCACTGGGGACAGCTGGTTTACTAGATCCTTTGCCTAAGCCAAAATTTAAATAATTGTTTTGATGTAAAAAAGGTGTTGGTATATTTTTTTTTAGTAAATTGAATTTTTTAAAATTTGGATCTTGCATGTGAAAAACTTTCCATGTCAAAAATATGAGGGCTGAGTTCTCATCTTCAACTGCCCCTAGGTTTTTCTCACTTATGGATTCTCATGAGAGTAAAGAGCACAGACAATACCTCTCTTCACAACCTCCAAGATCACTAGCTGGCCAAAATCATGATGGGATTCAAAAGCTGCTAAGGAGAGAATGAGAGAAATTAATACACACACCCATATGATTATATCATTGTTAAAATTTTGTGTGGTCTGCTGTAGAACAGGGGGAAAGTTAATTTCACAAGGCCTAAATGAAATTCTGTCGCAACAGAAAAAATCTGAAATGTTGCTCTGTAAATATGCAATTCTTTTTTTTATGTTAAAAATGCAGATAATCTGACATGATTCTGTGAATTAAAATATGTGTTTTTCAGAAGGAAAGAAAGGGGAAATTTCTGAGTAGTCTGCCTCCAGGTCTAGTTTATATCCTAGTTTTTGTCTGAATTTATTTTCCAGATTGAATGCACAAGCARATCTACACCAAGCAAAAAGGCCACATCTACAGAACCATCTCTGCAATTATTCTATAGTCGGTCTCATTCAAATGCCAACGTGGCACAATAGGGACATAGAAACACCTGGGWCTTAATATCCAGATTTACAGCAGAGCAGATTTATGTTCATGACCAGTGACAGCAAGTCAGAAAACAGATCTTGAACATGCCCCAAGGAGTCATGTCTCTTTACAGTGTATTGATTGCTTATWTGCTCTATCTGATCTGAGAACTGAATGTATAGATCTGCCTCACAACTCTCATGCTTTGCCTGCTCATAAATATGTCTGGAACCCATCAATGTTTTCATTTTGCATATATTACATATGASTGACCAGTTATTCAATGTAATTATTGTTTATACAGAAAGTTTATAGCTAAATTGGAAAAAYGTTTAATTCACCACAAAACTTTCCCCTCCCTGTACTTAAATGGTGGGTGATTTTCATTATTCTGATCTATAACCAAGTTGTAATTACTTTGACAGCTCTTTCCTATCAGCRTATTACATTATTGTGCCATTCTTTYATTTGTTTTAAATCTTTGCCTTGCTGAGCTCTGGAAACATGAACACTTCTGCATATTTGAATRGGCACTGTTGACCTGAGCAGAACAGGAGGAAGAGAACAATGCCAATTTTCTGCTCTATTTTAGGAAGAGCTGGTGTCCTTRTATCCCCTCTTCCTGCTGATGGATAAGAAACAATGATGACCCTCTTTGARAAGACTGGAAAGTTGATTGCATTAAATGCACCTTTCCTGCCCCAGCTGCAGTTGTACCTGCAGCTAAATACTTGAGCCATCTGTCCTGCTTTGACWAAGAAAATGAAGACATGAAAAGACATGTTGACAAAATCAGCAGCTGCTCCTATTGGGACTTGTTTTTTTGCAGTTGCTGACTTTCCCGAAAAATGTGCAAATCCTGGTGTTTTCACCAGTGCTAACAGCATTCAGGAATGTATCAGACACAATTCTAGCTATTATAATATTTTCCCATTTATTAAATCTAGAGTGTTGGGCATCTGGTCCAAAAGTCTGAAATATGGGGGTGTGAGCTTCTAAGTGTTACCTGCACAGCCTTCCATGCAGTAGGTAACAGTGCTCTCAGTAGGCCATTTAGACAGCAGATTTCCACTCTGTTACCTGGAATGCTGGAATATTTGTTATATATAACAAATATATACCTGTAAGTATTGCCCTCGGAACACAGTTTCTTTTTTTTCTTTTTTTTTTTTTCTTTTTTTTTTTTTTTTTTTTAGGGAGGATGTCATAAACAACAGCAAAGAGAAACAATCACTTGAGAAATTGCTTCCAAGTTCATTCCTCTGGTTTACAAAAAAGCCAAAAGCATCTTCTTTAGGAGAGAAGCTAGAAATATCAAGGGATATTTTGGAATAACAACTCAAAATTATGATAGCTACATATTGGTGTGGTGTTTGAAGAATAAGAACTCTTTTTTTCTCTGGATCTGCTGTCCTACATAGCACTGTTATCCATATCGGAGAGTCAGCCCAAGTTTCTGCTGAAGTCATGCACCAAAGTTATCCYTGGAGTCACACAATGCTGATCACCTGGAGAGAAAAAAATCTTCAACTGATTCTGAGAAGAGAGGAGTATTAGATTCCTAATGTTCACCAAAAGAAAAAACAAGAATATATAAWGAGGTGCAGTGACCCTATTTCACCTGCATAGGAAGGAGACCATCTGTGAATAATGAATTCCACATTAAGCAATAGTTACTTGGAAGCTCTCAGGTTTTGGAACCTTATTGAAACAGATCCTACAAATAAAACATTTTACATTAGACTAAACAGGCCACCTAAGGCTGAATTACTTTTGAAAGATGAACATTTCAAGAGTGTAGTGTCTTAAGTTCCTTACTTGGAGACCATAGACCCTTCACAATAAATTGACATATARCCAGTTCAAACAGAGTTATCATGCTCACAGCCATCTCCAAGACGATATGGTTACTACAAATGTGCTGTGGTGTCAGGATAGCATGAAACTTGTGAAGAATCAAGGTACTCCATATACCTTTTGACTGTGATGAGAGAAAGCTCACACAGCAACAGAAGAGCAGAGGTGGGAAGGAGTCTCTGGAGGTGATCTGGCCCAAACCACCTGCTCAAGCAGAACCATCCACAGTGAGTTGCTCAGGATCGTGTCCAGATGGCCAWAGAGTTTCTCCAAGGATRGGGATTCCACARCCTCTCTGGGGAACCTGGGCCAGTTCTCGCTCATCTTCATATTAAAGAAGTGTTTCCTTGGTGTTCAGAGGGACCCTCCTGTGTTTCAGTTYRTGCCCATTGCCTCTGGTCTTAGCACGACCAAAAAGAGCCTGGCTGTCTCCTCTCTGCTTCCTCCTTTCAGGTATTTATATACATWGATGAGATTCCCTGAGCCTTCTCTTCTCCAGACTGGACAGTCCCAGCTGCCTCAGTCTTCCTTACAGGAGAGATGCTTCAGTCCTTAAACCCCTTTAGCTGTCCTTCATTGGAGTCTCTCCAGTATGTTCATGYCTCTCYTGTGCTGARAARGGCCTTGGTAACAGCWCRGCAACAGCCCTCTCTGAGAGGCAGGAGTTTCAGAATCTCCTTCAGTATCTTGGTGGCACTGTCTGAGCACTGCAATGCTGGAAGAAATCCTAGATTTAGTCCCTCAGTAGGAGAAGGGTTCCTTCTTCAGCTCACTGCAGAATGGCTCCAGTCCAAAGATAACGTCTGTTGCACCTGAGTTCTGTTTCCAAGCTGTCCTCGGCTGCTGCAGTGGTAAACAATGGGCTTTTTGTAGCCAAATATTTGAATTATGCTACATACTCCAAAAGTGAGACASAAATCAGAAATTCATCTTCATTCATCCAGACTGGCATATTCTACAACATACAATGGCAAATAGTTTCCATAGTATATTTCCTCATAAAGTTTAAAAATATCCCAAAGAAGGGGAAATTGTTTATAAACTATAATGGGCTCCCCTGCATTTCAGGAATAGCTTCCGCGTGGGTACTGCATATTAAATGTAATCATAGCCTTGAAAAAGGAGAGTGCATTCAGAATTTGGCAGTCCAGGAATAGAGGGCAGGCAAGGCAATGGATGGGGACAAACTGACCTCAAGTGTAAATTACTAGCTTGAGAATTTTAATAGTGTAGATGATATTGTTGATTTTCCCAATTTTAATGCAAGCCTCAAGATTTTATTTTATTCATAAAGATCCATCTCTTCAAAACAAGTAAATATGCAGCATTCTGACCTTCTTTCTTCTTACTAAATTACAAGACCTTTTCCATTTAAAGTTTAGGATGGTTTTTTAATTAGTAGAACACTACCTTAGAAAATTCACTTAAAGAGCAGAAGACGGAGGAAGGAAAAAACCCTCTCTGCTTGTACCACTATACTRTGTTTTGGCTCTTAACTTAGCTTAACTGTAATTATTATATCCAGAACATTAATTTGTGGTTATTTGAAACATGTGCTTGCATTCGTGCATAGGAAAAGCCTTGTGCGGTCCATTCTCGGTTACCTAAACCCTGTATCAGCGAGGCTGAGGAAAATCAGTGCCTCGGCTGGGGAGGCACCAACCAGCGCTCGGTACTTCCAGCCGCAGGGATGGGGAAGAGCCCCAGGTTTGCATCCTCGCAGCGCTGCGACACGGGGGACACAGAGCTGTGGCTGCTGCTCTCCGCACCCTGCTGCTGTGACAGAGCTGTTCCCAGCCTAAGTGACCATGCCTGGCGTTCGGTGGCTGCTCCACCCGAGCCATCCCCGCGCTCTCCCGCCGCAGCAAGGCTTGGCTACGCGCTTGAAACTCAACCCAAAAAAGTCATTTCCACCTTTGTCCAGAAGAGAGCAGCATTGTGTCACCAAACGCGCCCCAGGCCGGGTGGCTCCGCGGAGCCCGAAATCCCAGTGACACCAAGGGCGGGGGAGCCGCAGAGCCGCAGATGGCACGGTCCTACAATGGCTTGGGTTGGAAGGGGCCGCTAAAGACCAGCTCGTCCAACCCCCCTGCATGAGCAGGGACCTTCTCTACTCAATCAGTTGCTGGGAGCTCTGTCCAAGCTGACCTCGGATGTTTCCAGGGATGGAGCACATACAGCATCTCTGAGCAACCCGTGCCAGTGTTTCACCACCCTCATCGTATAGAATTTCTTCCTTCTGTCTAGTATAAGTCTGCCCTCTTTCAGTTTAGAACGTTTAGCCCTTGTCCTGTTCCAACAGGCCCTGCTAAAATGTCTGTTTCCATCTGTCTCTCAAGCCTCCTTTAGACATGGAAAAGCTGCAAAAAAAGTCTCCCTGGAGTCTTCTCCAGACTGAACAACCCCAACTGTCTCAGCCTGTCTTCATGGGGAAGGTGCTCCGTAACATTTTATATCAATATAATACAGCTTTTACACTCCTGTTTGTAAATATTGCGTTTCACTGCTTTATATGGTTTAGAAGCAGGTCCCATTAGTCCCCTACTCACCATGAGACCTTCAGCATTCCAACCCCAAAACTGCTGAAGCTGCCACCCGAGTGTGTGTAGCTTGATGATTTATCTTCAGAGAGCTGAGATTAATGTAAAGCATATAAGCAAATATACTTGAAGAAATGCAGAAAATGCAAAGAACTTTATTCTAGGTTTTTGAAAGTTCAGAAAAGGGAGAACAGTGGTTGTGTAGAGTTCAGCTCTCACACTGGTGTCCTGGCAGTGCATACCTACATGTGTGTGAGAGTCAGTAACCATGTGAATGCAGCCAGCTCATCATCCTCTTCATCCCCCATCTCTGTTTTCTGCCTCTTTGGCTTTCTGCCTCCATTTCCAACCAGTTTATCCTGCTGGCCTTCCTGTCACAGGCTTGCGCACACTCTGTCCCTCTATGTTCACCTCTGCATCCAGTTAAAGCACTCCCTGTGGCCACAGGGAGAGTTTATTGCTCTGTGCTTCTTCCTGACCCTGCTTGTGCTTCCCTGCTTCCCTGCTTCAATATTTTGAGGCAAATACCWCCCTTACCAGCCCTGAGGAACAGGATCTGAGCCATAAAACCACTGCAGGGGGGATCCTCTTAAAGGGTTTTCTCAAGCCCTCTGGGTGGTTTTAATGCACCATTTTGTGAGAAGTTGGGCAGCTCAGAAAATCTCCATTCACTGAATTAGGGAAGTGAATAAAGTAACTTTTATTCATGTTCTCAGTGCTTTTCCAGTGCAATGAGAGCCAAGGGGAGGTTTCTTCTGTGGAGCCAGTGGTCAGGAAGGCAGACAAATGGCACAGATGAGCACACACCCCACAACCAAGTGTTTCTTTGGAAGTGCCTCATATTCAAACAAMCTTTGCCAAATCTGGGGCAAGTTTCCTGGCAGGCTGTGCCAGGGTTTCGATCTAGCACTCACCCACCACAGATGATCTTTATCAAGATTGCTCCAGGGCCGACCAGACAGACAGCATCCTCCAAACAATTTACTGGTTTGGTTTTTTTTTCCATCTGTCTAATATTTTTTCATATCAAAAAGTCAAATCTCACATCATTTCCTACAGAAATRTTGCTTGCTGACTAACTATAAGCAAAACACCATGACTAGATTCTTCTARAATTTTTTCATGTGACCTTTAGTTGTTCTGAATAACAAGAAACCAAGTACCCTACTCCTGCAGAAGCACCGTACACCATTAGTGACTATGGCTTGAGTGATTCACACCTCTTGTGCTTCAAAGAGCTGACAAGAGTTTTATAAACACTAAATAATAAAGTACATCAGCTCTACTGGATAATATAACCAAAGAAAAAGAAGACTCAGCTGACACACCACAGACACCCAGCTCCCCCTTAAAAATTAAAAGGGACTTAGTCCAAACACATGTAGCTTGACCTAGATGCTTCTGTGAATAGCTGCTTGGTTTTTCAACTATTGTAAAACCAAGAACCTATCCACTTTCATAGCATCAGACTGATCAAAGAAGTCATTGTGGGATAGTGGCTCACATGCAGGAGAGCTGCCTATTGTGTCACCAGCTGTCACAGCATCCCAGCAAACACACGGAGTCTAACTAGGATCAGCTTGGCTAATCCAAGCACTCTCACGAGGTCACAGCACAGGCAATAGGKCTGCTGGTCAGAACTTGGGAGATCACTGATATCAGGAAAACATTTCCTTGACCGTGGTACTTGTCAAGGAACAATGCTACAGAATTTGAACTGTCGGCAAAATCAGGTCACCCATTTGCCAGTTTCCCCATTGTCCCTCCAGTATTCATGGAAATGCCTTCATAGGTAACAACAAAGTTGCTGTA
The DNA here is from genome assembly GCF_030028575.1 of Malurus melanocephalus. Taxonomy (NCBI): domain Eukaryota; kingdom Metazoa; phylum Chordata; class Aves; order Passeriformes; family Maluridae; genus Malurus; species Malurus melanocephalus. Next base: position 1,258,369 of record NW_026623264.1, read on the forward strand.
TTGATGCATTTGCACCGGCATGAAGAAGGACTCAGGCAATGTGAGCTGCCTGAAAACTGTGCACTACCAGGAAGCTCAGCCAACTCAAAAAAAGCCTAATCTTACCATCTACATTTATGGAGGGCATGAAATCTCTCAATAGGAACTTGGCAGCATTMTCATGACAGCACATCTGGAGCACACAGTCCTAGAAGGATCCCAGAAGTGGTGCTGTCAGCAGCAACAGTGCTGTGTCCTGGGCTGGAGATAAGGTTGAACCTAAGGAAGACTGAACAGCGTGTTGGTCATTCTGGCATGTCTGAACTTCTTGATCAACTGTCCTCACTGACTGAGGTACATGAAGGCCTCAAAGGTTTTGTGATGATGCATTTTGCCCAATAACTGCAATGTGGGCAGAGAGAAAAGAGCTCAAACAATCATCCCACAGAGGAAAGGCAGCACCCAGCAGCTCCTGCCCAGGCAAAGTTCCTGCTCTCACTCAGCAATCATGGACTCAGTGTATCAACAGCTTGGGAGCTGGACTGTACTGGATGTGGGGGACTGGGAGACTCACATCACAGCTCCCCTGGAAAGCAAGCTTAGAGTTATTTATAAAATTCACTGTCTTCAGACACACTGTCCTTTTTGCCTTAACTGATACAATTTACACGTTTTTATTGGTTTCTTGCATTTTGCTTTCCTTATCCTGACATCCAGCACCTGAAATCTACTTAACTGTGTTTTATCTCCAAGTGCAATAAGTCTCTATTAAATTTACTGAAATCATGAAAGTTAAGTTTGCCTAAAATACCTCAACTCCATCTTTTTTGCTACTTTAAAGCTGGTTTATGCCTTTATATGTATAATGACCTAGCCAGCAATATGAACTCGGCCTTGTGTGATTCAGTGGTACACTGTGTATTTTCAGGGCTTTGAAAGACAAAGCTACSATTTTGTACACAGTGAAAATTACTCCTTACCACTGCTGCTTGCTCTTCTTCTGGCTGGAGATACCTCAATTTTCCTATCTAATAAATTTAGAAGCAGAAAATCATATGTTTTCCTCAAATAGTTAAATGATTTTGAGTCAGCCAAACCAAACAACATAAAAAAACAGTATCCTGACCACAGTTGATAGGGCCTTGTCTGCAGTTTATTGCAATGGAATGTGTGRCAATAGGGAGCTCATGTGACTCCCTCTTCTGTACATTGTGATTGCTCCTTAAGATGGTGCAGTGAACGCTTGAGGACCTGCTAAAGATTAAATGATAATTTCTTTGCACCTGAAAGAGGGGAGATATCATTGGAATCTCSATATGGGGTGTAGCTGAAAGCAAAGTGGTTAACTGATACTGGACAGACTATTATACTATAAAACATACATGACAGAAGAAGAAAAAAAGCAAGAAAAAGAACTCATTAAAATCCAAGTAGTCTTCTGCAAAGCTGAGATGATATTGCAACTTAAGCAACTATAGGAATAAATCTTCAAATCCAATTGGACAAAATCAATAAAGTTAAATAATTGGGTTTTCCTTTTTTTAAAACTTTCTTTTCATATGTATCAACACAGATGTATAATTGCTGGTTTATCATTGCATAATTGCCATGTCAGGTAATAAATTATTTCACGCATTGAAAAATATATATATTTATGAGCAGCACTGGTAGAGTGGTTTGTGGGAGCCAGGAAAGTGCTCATTCTGATAACACAGAGCCATTGACAATGTCTGCAGTCAGATAACTTGACCTTCTCTCTCCTCAGTCATCCCAGCTGGAAAGTGTGTTAAATGCATCACCCCTGGAAAATGACAGTGTGCGTTCATGCATTAATGTGTGTTTTACTGCATATAGGATGTTGCACTTCTCCTTCCCCTTCAGTCTGTAGTTTCTGGTTTCCCGAAGTGTTGTGCAGAATCCTCTGCAAGTGTTTTACATTTCCTAAACCTTTTATATCCTTGAAGTTTAAGAAATTAGATAGCATTAGCTTTCCTCTCTTGGATTTCTAAAGACATTTCAGGCTTGTCTTTTATCTAAATCATTTTATGGCCCATTAATTGAATAGATAATGTTTCTCAGTGAAGTCTGAAATGTCATTTAGCATTTTCAACATGACACAGTATATTTTCAGCCAGGGATTACTTTTTTTTATAGTTTTAACACCAACAAGTGAGCCAGTCTTTGATATCCACAAATGATACATGTAAATTTTTGTGCTGCAATTTAAGCAGAAGAAATAGAATTTTGGTTAAAATGGCATGTCATTTAATGCTGCATTKAAAATTCTGAAAAGGCAAGGGAGACATGAACTATTGCTTCTAACAAGACAGGATAAAATCCCCCAAAGGTATAGCCATTAGTTCTCATAAAATTCAGAGGAAGCTTTAATATGCTAGGTAYAAAATAGGTGTTTTTGAAGGGAAATCTAGTTATACTACACATTTCAACTCAAAGTCAGTTTTATAAGCCAGTTTTATCTCTGTTAAAGACCTCTGTYAACCATCCAGTTCAAAGTGCTGCCAGTAATGATCTGGTGTCACAAGGAGCCCTGYTGCCCTATGGCACAGTCATAGAAAGTCAAACAGGTAAGTCAAACTTGTTAAAATTCTTGATAGTATTCTGAGCATTGRGCAGCATCCAAAACAGTCAGCCTAAGCTATTGTGAGGCTACTGAGCCATTAATTGTGCCAAGTACCAAGGAAAGAGGAGTGTGCATCCTCCTTGGGCCCTTCTGCCTCTGCCACCTGGGTCCCAGTCCGGTACGGCCTTGGAAACATGCTAAGCTGARCACAGCTTTTCCAGACAGGCATGGACAGGAAGACTAAATCCTGTTGGATCAGCTAGTTGGATATTTGATGTTTGGAGTMTGTAAGACTTCTTGGATTTTGGGAAAATAAAAGAACATTAGGAGGCTTAGTGTTTAAAAGGGGTCTGCAACTCTAGCATCAGACCTTTGGCTAATCGTACAATCATAGAAAGGTTCATTTGGGTTGGGTTGGGTTGGCTTAGGTTGGGTTGGGTTGGGTTGGTTTGGTTTGGTTTTGAAGAGACCTTAACTATCACCTAGTTCCAATTCCCCACCATTCCACTAGACAAGGTTGCTTAAATAATTATTCTTCCTAAATTTAATGAGAATAATTACATTCYGTAGTCTTGATTCTGTATACAATCTTTGCACCTGAGTTGGCATAATTTGTGGTGAGTCTTTAATTTCTCAATTTTCTGGTAACTACTTGTGTGGAGGGTRTTTTTTAGCAAAGTTGAACTGGGGAGGGAGAAAGAGAGATGGTCATTCATATAAATATATGTTCATRTGCATATGAATATAAATACCTATAACTAATAGTTAACAGCTACTTTAATATTTTAGTGGCTATATTTGGCAACTACAACCTAAGAATATGGCAGATTATAGTTCATCATATAATTTTARGTCATGATAACTTCAGAGTGTGTTTTGAAAGACTGTATGCTCTCTTAGYGAATAGCAAAGAACTGCACTTTATTTCTAGAATTAGTCCCTATTGTTGCAATTGAAGTGGAAGAGATCACAACTRTGTACTCACCTCCTATTCATACTAAGTTTATTAAGCAGATCGCTCAGAGTTTGCAGCTTCTATTTCAGTTCCTTCCATATCGCAAAGAAACAACAAGGCAAAACAGGGAAGAAGCATCATAACACATAATGTTATTTTCTCTTTCATGACTGCAGGTGTGCTAACATAGGGCTTGGGTTCKCTGTGAAATGAGAGCAGTAGATCACTAAGTTGTGCCAAGAGGTGTCAGAGTTGCCAAAAGAAAATTCCATAGACTTATGGAATTGTAGATCTTGTAGATATGAGGGCACTCAGAAGAACTAACCAGCTTTTGAAGTTATCTCTGATTTCCAGTTACTGCAGGCCCTGAAATTATATTAAAAGGGTGTCTCCTACACATCTATCTTTGATGAGCACCAATACAAAAGGAGAACCTCAAAGGAGCAGTTGCTCCATGCGGTCAGAAATCCTCAGTGCAGTAAAAATACCCAGAGGCACATGTGAATAAGGCCTTGTGTAGTACCTTTTACTCTGAAAATATTATTTATCTCCCAAGGACAGGAAAGCCTCATATTTTTTAAGTASCAGTGATATGACTGCATGCTCAGGTTGGTAGCTGTGCAGTCCATTCTCAAACCATGAGCCCACCRGAACAGCTGTCAGTTTTCACTCTAACTATAAAAGACGAGTAAGAAGTTACAGAAGGACAATTTTGCAGGCAACAGCAGGCAGGGTTGTTGCAGGCAACAGCAGCCTGAGCATGACATGGGGTGGATTGTCTAAGAATGAAAGCTTCTGATCCTTTATGAATGAATGACACCTTATTTCATGTAGGAGGCAATAAAGGAACTCAGCATCCAACTCRAAGTAAGTTAGTGTCTATGCTAGTCCTCTTAGAAACCTGATTCCAGCAATGTAATCAYTGAAAGACTGAATATGTCTTAGCTTTGTRAAGCTATCAAAYAATGCATTTTTAATGTTTTTAACARAAARCTCCATGTGTAATGAAACTTAATATAAGAAGAAGAAGAAATACTRACAAAGGTATCAGACAGACTGCACAAGATGCTGCCCATGTGAGCAGGCATGGCTTTATGAACAAGGGWTGTGTCCCTAATACCAACAGATAGATACTTCCTGGGGGGAACATAAAAAATCAAAGCAAGGACTAATGGGAGAAGGAGGGTAAAAAAGACCATTCATGGGTCCTATACCCTTTTTACAAGCAGTAGAAAATATGATACATCTTGTTCATATTGCATGATTCAGGCAGTAGAAGCAATCACAAAAGGAGCCAAAGCAGGGGCCACTAAGCACCCARAGACATATGGATGTGCATTTTTTCAGCTGTGTGCATATTTTTACCTTGTTCAACTCATTGGCTCCTTGTTCTAATCCTCTTTCTTTCATCCTTTCTCCCATTTTCTTTTCCTCCGCTTCTCTGGCCCCCAAGCCACTGCTCCTAACAATGTTTGCTGTAGTCCTGTAGCTAACTGTGCTGTCTCATGACTTCCTTTTTCTCCCTGCACACTTATCTCACCATTTGCATTGAAAGCTCTCTGGGACAAGGGACACTCAAGCACTGTGTTTTCCCAGTACCTTTAGGCCAACTCTGGTTCCTGTACTGATTTATAAGGTGCTAATCTACTCACCATAAGAAGCCTCAGAGTATCTTAACCGATAGCACTTTTCAAATAGATTATAGCCACTCACTGCTGAGTTTGAGATCCAAATAACACAATATACCTACCTCTTGTGACAGTAATGAGAATAATTGCAATGTATCTAAAATGTCAAAATAAACTGGCTCTTTTCTCATCATTTCTTACTTCCATATATCTTTTTTTTTCAATGAGCATAGAGGACTAAAGTCCTTTAAGGGAAACATTTCTATAGTGAAATGAAAGTCCTCTCTGTTTTTTAATCAGAAGCAATTTATTAGCAATGTGTCCATGTACATTTTTTCAAAAAATAAATAAAGAGATTATTTGTTGGTAGTGGGGCAAAGGCTTGCCACCCTCCATTAAATATTTTAATGGGCAAGAGGCTATGAGACAAATCAGAATCAAACTGTCAGAACTTGGAGGGAGCTTGTGGCCTCCTGGTGAGCACCCAGTGAGGTCCTTCTCTCAGTGGAAACAGGTAGGTAGGTAGAATGTAATKAGAGATGAGCAGTAGATAAATTAGATGAGAGAGACACAATCTGAGATAAGTGATTAAGGAAGGAAACCCATTCCATTAAGAATGTGAAACTAAAAAATACGGGCTCGAGTACACTTCCTTTCTGAGGTTGAGCCTGTGTGTCAATCAGAATTGTGGCTTCAGCTGCACGCACAGGCCTTTACCTTTGAGCTGGCCAGTGCAGATGTTGTTATCCACSGAGTCCAGCAGGAGCCACCAAATACCCAGGACAACCTTGAGTTTACCCGCTGTTGATTACACCAGAGGTCTAAGCTAACAAAACACATTCATTTTTTATGGCAGTGGTCTAAGCTAAGGCAGYTATCTCTAGCTAAGGGATTTTCAGGTTCTTCCATACTGGAACTTCTGCCCCTGAAGGCAGAGGATGACCGCAGAGAAGGAATGGATGGCAAGACCAGTTGCAGAGTTTGTACGAAACTGTGAATGTAGTTGTACTGCCTTTTTCTCTGCGGGCAAAAAGGTCTTGAGAAGTTTCTGGTTCTCATTTTTTCACCCCTCTTGACTTCCAATGCTGCAGGTTAGAGCCTGCCATAGCATACTAATGCAACTCTCTGGGGCAATGCTGTGAACAAAATCAGCATGAGGAAGAGTTACAAAATTACACAAGGCAGGAGCTTCCCAAACAGGCTTTGACAGCAAACACCTATAAAAATAAAGCAGACTATCTATAACATGTATAATTTCTCCTACCAGAATTGTTGCATTTTTATGAGAGGATTTAAAATTAGCTTTTCTCTTACTGTGGGAGCCAGGGTAGGAAACCTTGATCCCTAAATTAGACCACTGCTGTAGATGAACTTGAAGCTTCTATAGTCWTATTTGTGCTTATCTTGACCAAGTTTGCAAGCTCAGGCTTGCCTCTTATTTTCCCAAATCTGAGACTGGTAATGCAAACACTTACCAGAGAACAGTGTACCAGGAAAAATCAATTAATACCTTGTGAAGTGCAGTATTTTACCCCAGGATTTTGCATCTTGAGATTAATCAGAAAAACATTMAATAAACAAGATCTCTGAATACGCTAGCCCTTCCTCTATATTTAAAATACAGTCCTGTTATTTGTAATTGCATTTCTGCATTATTGTTCTACCATATCTTCCAGCTCTTAGAAGCCCTAGATTGCAAAAGCCTGTGTGACTAAAAACTTGTCTCACTGATATTTATATAAGAATACTGGATAAAGCTGGGCCATACACAAGCTTTATGATGAAATCATTTCTGTAGTGTCCTTATTTGAATTTCCATATTTACTTAACAAAAGGTTTCACTGTGGCTTTTCAGTCCGTATTTACATAGATCCATCAAAGATGGCATAGTTAGACACAGGATGTAGTTGAAAACAGACAATAGCACAGCAGGGTTAAGGTATTGGCTGCAGCTAAAGTGTTTTGTTAGGAAGATCTGATAAGTGCTTGGACTTTTTGCTAAAATAAAGACCCTGACAACAGTGGGAATTCAACAGGGTAATCACACTTAATGCAGACTGTTTAGAGCAATTAGAGGTGATTGGCAGTGTCTTAAAGCCCTTAAACAGAAACAACATATAAAAAGAACTGACCTCAATTGGATTTCAKCTTCGTTGCCAGTTTCAGTCCAATGCATTATATCTGTGGTTAATGCACATAAGAGTAAAGAATTTTTTATTGTATTTTATACTGTAAAGTATCGGTACTGAGACTTCCTATACCATGGAAATATCAAAACGCTCCACGTGATATGCAGCCCTATCAGTAGACAGTGCAAATAAAGAGTTCGTACTTGCCAAGGGACAAATCTCTCTTCCTGAAGCCCATGAGGTGTTTATCAATGAATGGATCAGGAATGCCAATGGGAAAGGCAGGGACACGGTGACAGATGATCTAAAGGCAGAATGGACTGCAAAGTGTGTTTTCAATGCAAACCAAAGTTTGCAAAGACTCATTTACAAACAACTGTGTATTTGTGCTTATAAATAACACACAGATATTCAATCTACATTGGGTGCAATATTCTGGTTTAAATCACTGCAGACATACTTAAGTCACTGAAATGAGGCTGACTTTCCATTTCCCCATGATTTAGCTCAWAGCTCTAAGTGGAACTATCTAATGAAATGAATCACCGAGGCAGTTACACACATCTTAGGAGCCTTGGTAGGATACATTTTTGTGATAGTTCACAGTTAGAGTAATTGTGTGCTCATGTGTTGCTGCAGTGCAGAAGTTGGGTAGCTTAAACATTAAAAGCTTCAATTAGGAGGCAGTACCTTCTTAAAATGTGCTGTTCTGATAATTTTTTACTGTCTAATGCCACGCAAGTTTTTTATATGTATTTTATATTTATGTTATTTATACCTACAAAGTGGTTGTGTATATTACGTGTCTCACGTCCATCTAACTTAATCTGTTCTGAAAATATCTGTATACTATATATTGCCACCATTGTAGCATTGTAGCATTGCAACTAGGATGTTGAAGTGGCTGTGGAGTGATATGGTGAGGGAATGACCATTCCATCCTGATAATCACCCCCGCCAGTACATTTTGGTCTCTAAGGGGAAGGGGCAATGCTGAAATCCACAGCTGGGCACRCTGCTTTTGCAGCAGAATTTATGCAAGACAGTTAGGGTATAAACACAAGTGCAAAATCATGATCTAAGGGAGCAACAATCCTCGGCCAGTTTGAATGCAGTGAAGTGAGTATACACCAAAGCCATCTCTGGACAAAATCGACAGAAAAGAAAGATATGCTCACAGACTTTGCATTGTGACAGACAGCTAAGAAAGCTGCTGGTTTAGCTTTCTTAATCAGAGCCCTAGGTTTAATCAGTAGWCATAGTAATCCCATCTGTACAAGGCTGGGAATTGCCTCGGTTTAGCCACCCAACAGATAAGCTTTTTTTCAGTCTGACCCACTCACCTGGACTCTCTGCACAGCCAGGGGAGACAGAATAGGCACCTTCACAGAGATATTCCTCCCAYGCCAAGTACGTGTGTGAACCAGGTGGGACAAGATCCCACGGGGACTGCCTGCAAGAACAACACACGGGATTAACTCATTGCAGGTACTCAGCTTGCAATGAGGTAAATTGAAGTTTAGTTTGCACAGGGTGTCTAGCACAGTCAGATATAGTCAGGTACAGAGACAGATTCCTCATCCTGCACCAAGAGATACTAAAAAGCCTTTCCTCTGCTTTCAGATCCAGTAGGAGCAGAGTTTTCTCTTGCAGTTATATGCAAACCTACCTGCACTTGTGTAATTCCTGAGCCGTTTGCTTGTTTCACTTTGTTCCTTAGTGGTTATAARCCAGATGTCTGAAATGTCTGCTTATGTACACGTTTTATACATAACAGAACAGGTAATAAGCATTTCATATGCTTTCTACAGYAGGATAAATAATATTCCATTATTTTATTACATAAAAGAAAAAAAAACCCAACAAGTGAAATTAAAATAATCTCCCAAAGGCAAGCTCTCAAAAATAGAGAAACGTCATGGTTTTGGTTGCTTGTCTAGTAGCATAATTTTGAAGCCTTTTGCTTTACAAACAACTTCAAGTTTTGTTTCCATTTTTAGTAGATTAACTGGAGGCACAAGCTCATGGCTACTTAGAATGTTAGTTAATTAAAACAACATTAAATTACCATCCTTTCCCTTGCCAGGGGGAGCAAACACCCAGYGGATAATGAGTTTTATTAACTCTCATAATGTCAGTGTTGATTGCATCCAAATATTGGATCCATTATTTGTCAGTCCCCAAAGAACTACCTGGAAAAGCTTATGGGTTAAGGATTAATTGATCGGTGCAAGGTTGTCTCCTTCCAGTCACAATTTTGCTACTGTGCCATTTATATGTGCAGGAGAAGAGAGTCAAGGTGTTTTGAGGMTGGGTTATTTCTGCACTGCACGAGTTGCTCGCCTTTTGCCTGGCTTCTCCAGTTGATGTTTTATGATCAGTGATATTACTGCAACGTTTCAGCAGCCATCAGGTATCTTTACAAAAAACACTGGTCTCAACTATTGAGGAATTTCCTAACAAAACTTTTGGATTTCTTGTTTTGCTTTGTTTCTTAAACCTCATGCTAATTTGTGGAGTTGGAGTCATTACCTGGGAATGCACCCCCCTCCAGGAAATTCTCACCAGGAAAGKACTCTCCAGCACAGAAATTTGGAGACATCTGCAGCCCAGACTATGGAATAGATCAGTGATTAGGACACTTGAGTGGGATGTTGAAGACCTATTCTTCCTCTGTCCCAGCCTTGCACTTAGCCCTGGGCTACTGCAAGAGGAAGGGAATTTTCCTCAATCTCCCCCAAGRGCTTTACACTTGAAATAAATAAACCCACCCCCCCCTTGTTGGGTGATAAAAATTGTGTCATTTCATAATACAAATATTGCTATTCATGTAGCCCCTGCAAAGACTTTTTCACAAAATTCCCTCATATCTGCACCATCAGGGACATTTCCTTGGCTCCATGTTCATCGGTGAATACTAAGTCCACAAAAATTTCTGCTCTCTACATTGTCTCTTTGTAGGAAAACCAGGAATCATCAGTACCAGCACAAAGAAAGCAGAGCACAACCAGGAATGGAGGGACAAAACTGTTTTTTTGGTAGCAAGTAACTCTTAGTGCACTTCATGTACATTAAGTGATCATATCACATCTTGACATCTCTCTTGACCCTGTTTGCTTCTTTTTTTGAGGGGAAGGAAATTGGATTTTGATTTCTTTTATTCTTTTAAAAAGACTTGGTTTTACCTCACTGAGGAAAAGAAGGCTCAGAAGGAACACTGTATAGCAATTTTCAATAATAAAGATTTTTTTTTTTTTTATTTTATCCAACCTTTATTACAGATACCCTGAGCTGAAAAGCAAATTGACAAATCCCCCTGAGGATCACACTGTTTTGGTGTCAGATATTTTCTAACCTGTAAAGAGCAAGTAACCCTGCAAAGTCTAAAACCATCACAAATTTAGAAGAAGCAGGTAAAAGCAATTGATTCCACTGTGCATTTTGGTCCAATGTGGGGGAATTTTCAGGAATTTGCCTCATTCTTCATACTGGCCCCAACCACCTTTGTTATTTACATAYTGACTTACCTCTGACTCAACTCTGGTGAACCTGCCAGCTCTGCAGCCAAAGTATGCAGTTTCAAGRAGGGTCTGTCTCATCCATCTGAAATTAAAAAGAAATTATCATTATAATTAAATTATGCATAGAATCCTTCAAAATACATTAAAAACGSGAAACACTGGAAAATACAGTACTTCACACTGTGTTCCAATAAAACTGAAGTCTCAGCTCCTGCAAGCTCTGGTTTTCAAGAAGGATGTCTTTCAGTGGTACATCTTCCCAAGATACTAAGAACTGAACAACACATTTATAAAATTCCTGCRACCTTTTAGGAACTCATTTCCAAATGTCATTCTTGCCATTTCCACAAACAACTATGACTTAACATTGGCAATCAGAACAGAAGGTACTCTGTGCCAGCTTTGAAATCCAGATTTTTTGGTTCATAGATATGATGATGTAAATCCCCAACAGCAACAGTAATTTGGAGCCCATAACAATTGGCACAAGGGTTCATGGATCCATGTCACTGAAAGGTAAAGAGTGTGACCATTATATCCCTCTCTTCTCCATTCATTCCAATTCCTACTCAGTGTTACACTGCTCCCTTAGCTGATCTGATGTGGCTGCTCATCATGTGGGAACATCTTCTGCAGGACACTGGAGAACTGACTTGATTTTTTAAACATTAAGCAAATTTAAAACTGCTYTAAAACCTAATAAAAGAGCACTCATAAGCCACTGCTGTGACTTCTATCAGCAACAAGAATACTGCAGAAGGAAAATCAAAGGGGTTTAAGGCAGTCAATGTAATAAGCCTTGTGTTTGCCTATTCTCAAGAGGCTCAGCAAAACTTTCACTTAATACAAGTCGACCTCTCTTAAAAATAGGAGATATTGCTGGACATTGACACTCAAAGTCTTCTGTAACTTGGAAAGCTGCATGCGTTTTAGACAAAGCCAATCCTCCAGAGTGGCCTTGTTTTGTTAAAAYGGATAGAGAAGCAGGTTAAAGGGTCTGAAGATAAATAATAAATGAGTGWTGGCTTAAGATCACAATTAGACCAACATTAATAAGCATCAATTCCAAAGGATTTATTTTAGAAGTGACCATCACGTAATAAATGTCCTACTACACCTTAATGGATAAACTCACTTAGTATTACAGTTGATTACAAAACAGGAAAAAGATTATACACAGGAAATGTCGAAACAATTTTTCTCCTCTTCTTTTTTTTTCTGGCACTGCCTCAGCAACAGCCTTACAGTGATTCCCACAGGGGAAAAAGATAYCTGAGTATTTGTCCATCCTCCGTCAAACATTACTAACCTTCAAGAAGGGATCTTTCAGGCATGACTAGCTTTGTCCTGCTTGTTATTGACATGCCATTCTCAGCCCTAAGGGGACCCCCTTTTTGTAGCAATTTTAAATTTGCTAACTATAAGAATTATACTAAATACTAAATGTTCAAGCCAGATTGCTAGGCCTTCTCAATGCAGTTGAAACAACCTGTAGGAAACAGCATTTCCAAAGCAAAAATGGTGAGTTAAATTAAATATTATTTGTCTATTTGTTGGCTTGTTTCCCTTCTATTCTTACTGTTTATTTGACCAAACTGTACTGAATGGCAAAACATCCCTCTGATAAGTCTGGCTCCTGCTGAGCATATTATCTTATCTGACCCTTCATCCCATCTTTTACAAAATTGAGTGCTGTGACAAACCACAGAATTTCAAACTGTTTTAAGTTTCTCAGCTGTAAGTGACTTATTGTTAACCTTTGTAAAAAACCCACAATTTTTAAAGACAAGACAATGACACTGCACAAATTTATCACATGATGCCAACATACAACAAATAATGACTGGTAAGAAACAGAACTTTAATGCATGATAATAACGATGCCAATGTAAATCCCATGATTAGTCAGGACTGGTTTTATGCTTCGTCCAGTCTACAGCAGTGGAAGTTTAACTTCTAATGCATTAGAGCACATCAATCAAGTACAGGTTTTCATTATGCTGACTCTAAAAAAGTCARTTCAATGGTTCTGCCACAATCCTGGCTTACCATAAGTCAGTGGAGCAATYCTTCAAACCTACACTTTGAGTCTAGGGGTTGTGAACCCAATTTTTTAACATGAAGCACTGGAGTTGGGAGGAATGGCCCATAAACTACAACATTGCAACATTCCCGTTGGCATCTAGGAGCACAAGAAGGTTGTTTTACTGATGGAGAATAGCAYTGCTTAAGTAACACAGATGTTCTTTTACCTATCAGATAGCCAGGAAGAGAGCTGCTCTCTAGTCATGAAGGTGTTTTTGCCTAAAGCATTTAGGAAAAGAGACTCAGTAAGAGACTCTATCATTGTTACCTTAAGAAAAAGTAGCACGAGGARTAATATGTGTTTTCAGATGCTTTAACAAAATTATGTTCTCCAACTATCAAGAATTTAAGAGATTAACGTATTTCTTATTAAAGATATTTCCTCATGAAACTGCAAGYCCTGGAATGTAATACTAACAGTAATGCTAATACTTATACTAAAATAAAAAATAGCTACTTTCCTGAAGGTCATTCAAGCAACCACTGTTACTGCAGTCATTGTTTCTGTTGCTTGAAGCAATGGAAGACTCAGTGGAGGAGTTAATACACTTCCTTAAGTGAAAACAGTCTCAGCAAGGACCTGGCACAAAGCTGTTATGCTACTGGCACCTCCAAAGAAATATCAGGTGGTATCAGCTCAGGTAACCAGCCTATCTCAGTCGAGGGATTAAATGGATTATAGCCTCATTTCACAAACGAGGGATATTTACCCAATTCTCAGTGACTCAGTGAAAGATTTCAGTTTCCACTCTGTTAGAAGCCCGGTGATTCCAAAATAGAAATTAATACTGAAGATAATAGGCCTATTTTCTTACATATTTAAATGTAAAAGTCTTCCCAAAGAGCTAAATAATTACTGTGTTTGCAACTGCCCTATTAAAACTGGGGATRGTCTTTCATAAATCACTTAGATGATAGCTCTCTCTATCAAGGAAACTGAGAAGCACATACCATCATTAAACCAGGCATAAATAGGAAAAAAACATTAACCCCATGCTATGAACACCAAATATCTCCAAAGCAATAAAGAAAGACGTAACTGGGTACAATTTTGAAAGACTGACTCTCAAAGTACTTTGGCAATGAATGATTAACATGGTCTAATGTCCCTGCTCATTGCAGAGGGGTTGGAACTAAATGCCTTTTAAAGGTCCCTTCCAATGCAAACCATTCTATGATTCTGTGGTTCTTTGATTCTATGACTGTAGGATTCTATGATTCTATTAAAAGCCTGCTTGATGTCAAATAGCTCTGTTCCAAGTTTCCCATTCTCCTAGCTCGCACCAGTGAACCTTGTGAGTCTGAGACAGAAGAGTGCAGCAATAACTGATGTTGCTGGGATGAACTCAACATTAATGATGTACGATGGTGTCAGTGCTCCCATACACATCAGCTGCCTATAGACACTGCACATTTCCAACAACAGCAATTATGTTCATGATTGATGCATTCACTTTTTATCCCTTTAGGTCAATTCAAACTGCAAACACCTACTGGTCATCCTTACTATAAACCTGACTAATGCAAATCTTGCTGGTGTTCTCAGAGTTTAATATTTCCTCATTTGCTGGTTCTCTTTTCTCCAAGTCCCCAAATCCCTAATGCTTTTGCATTAGGCCATCTATCCTTCATACCAGGCAGAATGAGCATGTGGGCATTACAGTCTCTATATACAGGTTGAAATTCAAAACACTTTCATTCTGCCTCCAGTTTTTATACTACCGAAATTCTTATAAAATCAGTTGGAGTTTTCCCTCAAATGAGCACATGAAAGTGTAGGCAATGACGTTTTGGCCCTACATGTGATATTGTTTGGGTGAAGATTATGTACATTAGGGTTATCCACAAAATGGTGGAAAACTGGATTATTCAGGGACTGATAATGTTTGTTGAGGTTTCCAATGCTGTATAACTGCTGTCTAGAATATAACTTGTGGTGGCACCAGGTGACAGCTGTTCAGTGATCCATGAAAGATAAGCCAGTACTAGATGTCAAGTCCTTGGGAACCTGACATCCAAGGGAAAAAGTGAGTGGTTATGCTACCAAACTCATCAGAGTCCTGATGAATGAATCCTGAGTACCAAATCCCAAAGTTACAGTTTCATGAGGCCAGAGGGCCCTGGAATTTCCAGTGCTGGTGGAACCTGTGCTGTTAATTAAGCTCTCATTTACAGCTGATAAAACAGCTCCTTTGCTGCTGTAGGGACACAGATATGGCCACACTTAGTCCCTTAATGATGTGAAATTTGGCGAAGTGAAATTTGGTTAAGTTCAAAGCCAGTCACATAAACCTTGGGATTTCCACCCTGTAGAATGTGTGGTCTGAATAATACAATTCCATTGATTTTAAAATAAAATGGTTAAGGAGCAAGTTTAAAAAGCAGTCAAAAAAAGAACCCTTCCCACAGGGTATRATTACATTTATTGCCATGGTGGGGTTTTTTGGGGCAGTAGTAAAAGTTGCTCCAAAACCAACTTGATAAACTCAGAGTAGAAATATTACTTCAAGGCCTGTGTTAACAAAAAAGCTGAATTCAAACTCACCTCAGGAAATCCTTAAAATGCAGGTGGCAGGAAACCTGAAGTATCAGCAGTAGTAGTTTTCTCTCTGCTCTCATATTTTCACTAAACATGGAGAAATGATCATTCAGAGATATTTCTTTTCCCATATCTGARTCAGTACTTATATTAATTTATTAGTTCCCAAGAAAGATTAAAATAATCTTATGTCCTTGTTCTGCTTATATGCAAAGGAAACCTCAATTGTCTATGGACATCATATTTGTTTGAACKTATACAAATATAGGCTTTTCTTCCCTTTTTTTTATACCTTTGAAGTGTATTAAGGATGTCTCATGAAAGAGGTAGCATTTCACATGTGATCAATATTGATATATCTCCTATATTTCCACCRAAATAGTCTAGTTAGCCACTAGATTTAATACGTTGCTTACAGCCTTTTTCCAGTATATTGACCAGCAGAGCTGATGGCATTTTCTGCAGACTCCCTACTGTTAGTCAGCAATTTATGTAAAGATGCCTTCATTTTCAGTCACATTTTCCAGTATGCATCTCTTTGAAACCACTGTTATTATCTGGTTCTTATTGTGGTTTTCCTAGGTAAATAGGATTAGAAATGCATATAAGTGTAGATGTGTAGAACAGAAGGAAGTCTTTAAAGGGAGTATCCTCTTTACAGACAGATATTAGAGATAACTGGATTTCCCTTTTTGGTTTCAGTAACATTTTATTCCTAATTTCAGTGATTGTCCATTAAMAGGCTTATTTTGTTTTAAAGACAACAAGTATTAGAAAGACAYATTTCATTATCATCCTGGTAAAACCCATCCAAGCAAATACTGTTTAGTCCAGGTTAAAAATCTGGATGTGAAACACTTTTCTGTTTGCTGATATCTTGAAGTCATRGTTCATTAGTGATGATTGCACAAGGCACCACCAAACTTGGCTGTGGGACAGGTTTTGGCACGAGCAGAGTGTTTCCTTTCTTTTTAATGAACAAGCCTGTTCTTGTGACTGTCAAATGCTCATCAAAAAACACAGAGCTTAAATCCAAAACTTGATATATGCACCACAGCTCTAGCATTTCCCCCTTTCAATTCCATCTGAGAACACTGGCAAAATTACCTGAACACTTTTTCTTGATGCACAAAATTGTCACTGTAGGCTGGATTTATTAATCAGCATAATTTAAACATATGGATTTAATCCCCTACTATCAAAGTAAGTACAGTCTGATTTTGCCTCTCCCCAAAGCTGAAAATAAAATAGACAAAAAACCTAACATCTGAATCCCATATGTCAGGCCCTAATTATTAWATATATATATAYATAACTACACAAAAWGAACTTAATTTCTTACACTGTTGTATTCCAAAATACATATTTAAAGATTGTAACTTCATTATTGAAGCATACTTAGCCTACAGATGCTTTCCAGCTCACTAATCTTCATTATTTTTCCACGTTATAAATGTTTTACTGCAATGTTTGTGAGGTTTTTGGTTTGGCTTTTTGTTTATTTTTTTTTTTTTTGCTAGGTAGTTGTAAATCAAAGTCCCCTCAGGTAAGAGCATAGGATACAAATGTCAGCTCATGAAAATTCATCTATTCCTTTATGACACTATTTCTTTAGGGTCAGTTTCTTTAAATGCTTATCTGAATTTTCCTCCAAAATATATTTTTTTTTCTTTTTATATTAAAACCTTTAAAATGTGAGTATTTTAGCTTTGAAATAGAATTAAAGTAAGCATAAGTTCCTGATTTTTTTTTCCTGAAACTTCCAGTAAAATAACACATCAATTGTCTTTGGATATTAGTGGCCTGCTACTTCATCTCACTGTGGCTAGCTGTCACAAAAGATTRGACACATCAGTGACTGTAAATGTACTATTTTTACACCATTAGTAGTTATTTCTTGTATGATCTCTTAAAAAAAAAAAAAACCAAAACAAAAAACCCTTGTCTGAATTATTGTTAATCTGACAGCAGTGAGCTGCAAAATACAACCAGAAAAGCTATAAAACCTTCTTCTTAATGAAATCACTCAGGTTTTTTGTGGTGCTTAGATTACTTTCAGCAAAGCAATTGAGTAAAGTTTGAGGTTTGGCCTTCTGTAGTAAGCACTCAATAAGCCACAAAATAATGCTTTTACAATAATCAATTATGCCTTAACAGCCTTAAAAAATGCTTATAAGTCATGTTTCTTCATTCCACATCCAGCAACCTTGGGATAACAGTCCCAGGCAGTATGAGATTGTGAGGTARGCCTTGATATCATACAAAAATCCCAGCTTCTAAGAGCAAATATAGATTTCTTGGCAATTAGATCAGCTGGACTAAATTTCTCTCTGACATGATTTATAAATTCATCCAACTTAATTTGCTGATAGGAAGCTGAGCATTGTACCCGGGTCATTTGGTCTGATTTATTTCAGAAAAGTGTGCAAAAGAAAATGGAGCTTCTCTATCTTGCTCTTGTCCAAGCCTAGATTCCTGTTACTATATAACAGGCATTCTTTTCCTTTAATTACCTTCTTCACGGCTTGAGAGCTTTGATGACTTGATTAAGCCTTGCAGTGCAGTTCCAGTCCCTACCCATCTGATTAATTAGCCCAAACCTTATTAACTTCCTAATTCCAATCAATAATGCACTGATGCTGAACTGTGGAAGGGCAAACTAAGGATAGCAATTTTATCTGAAGACACAGAGCCATGTACAGTCTGTTCTTTTACTTCTTCATAGCTGCAAAACTAAAACTACCCATCAAGAATATATTTGCTCAGGGAGGTGTCTTGTCACCATCTGTCTTACCTGAACCAAGTCAGCACTAAAACTTATCCTGATGGTGGCCTATTGGTGGCACCTCTGTGTTGAGCTGCTTTCTTCCAAATATTTAGCTGTTTCTTGTGGAAAATGGTACCCAGTGTATTGAAGTTAGTCTCCTGCACAAAATGCTAATGGCACTAGGAAGGCATGGCAGACCCATGATCTCTCCTGTATGGCCCTCCCTCAGACTCTATAGAAGTGGGGAAAGGCAGCTGATGCCTTTTATTGTATTTTAAGGGTGCCAGTGGACATATTTCAGTGCTGAAGGATTACCTCAGCAACTGCCAGCACGGCCGAAACAGCACATAGGTAAGTCAGTGCAAGCGTAACTACGGGTGGCTGAAACAGCTGCAAGGAGATGGCACTTCATGGCTCAGCTCCTCTGCCCCACATTCTGTCACAATGCTGGTGCTGGAGCTCTGAACACTTACAAAGTCTTGACAAAAGGAAGTCAGTCTTTTATTTTTCTTCTGCAGGATGACCTGAATGTGCAAGCAGAGAATTCTGCATGGCTGGGGCAGCTGTGAACTGTCAAACAGCTCAGTTTCTCAGGCTGCTGCTTTYCCACTCAGTGATCAATCATTGCCACCATTTCACATATTTTTTCATTACAAGTGTATGTTAGGCCTAACTTGTTCAGTCAGTAGCTGTTGTGCTTTTTTTTTTTCTTGTTGCAGCATTGACTGTGAAAATAGGATTCAAAGCTCTCCAAAAGTCTGYTCAGCAGGAATTTCACATTAAAATAGCTCTACCTGTTATTATGAAAAGTACTGCTTGTATCTGTGTTCATTTTGGTTAGTATAGCTTTCTTCAACTATTAGGGGAAAAATATTATAGAATCATAAGATATCCTTAGCTGGAAGGGACTCAGAACAACMACTGAGTCCCATTCCCGTATCTACACAGAACACAAAAAAAAAAAAATCACACATTGGTTTTGAGAGCAAAGAAGTATACAAGAAAAAAGGTATGACAAAAAGACCTTTCTAATATTRTTTCACCCATAGTAGATAATCCCATCAACAGCAAAGATGGTAAAAGGTACAACTCACATCACRCTTCTCATCAGTGCACAACTGGTTTGCATTCAGGATAAGAATCAGTACCTAAGATTGATGCTGGATGCTAACTATCCACCATTTATTCTCCAAATAGAAGCACTGCAACRTCCAGACTAAACACATCTGAATAACAAACCTTTAAAGCACTGTACTGTGCTAGGAATGTTTTCGAGAGGGGAGTTGCACAGGTAGGATGTGTGGGAGGACCCAAGAGCTTCTCATTAAATGCCATTGTTATTCTTGTTCTCATTGGGTTTTCATTTTCTGATCACATAAGCAGCTCTTTTGTTCTCATTAATGTCTGCCCTTCTAAACAATCCATAGTAACAAGTACCTCCATTATGCTTTCCACAGGCCACTGACAACAAACCACAATTCTCAGTACAATACATTTTCTTGGAGGTAGTGGGCATCAAGGACTCYTAATAGTACTAAGGTGAGGATCAATTGTTCAGCTCTATGGTACAGGAGTGTCTCCTGAGCCTCTCAGTGCCTGCCTTTGTGTACAGTATTGCTGATRGGGAGTGACATTTCTTTCTGAGGGGTCCTTTCCATTAGAGAGGCTGCTTCTAGGCAAATCCAGTTGTGGAGCATTTAGAAAACAAAACATGGGTAGAAGTGGGCTTTTATCACATTTGGCCATGTGACTGATAAGGAATTAGACACTTTTCCTGCTAGCAGTAGAACACTCTACAGAAGCACTTTCATCCCTGAACTGTTACTATTTCTCTGAAGTTTTAATTTTAAATATGTGGCACCTCACTATCAGGGTAAATTTCCTAAAGCAGAAATAAAGAAAAACTTTTAAAATTCCTTCGTGTCTGCATTTGCTAGGTTTACATGAGCCACTAGTATTTGGGTACAATGGCTTCAAACCTTTAGTTTCCTAAAGGATGAAATCACATTTTTCATGTATCTGGGCTGAGTTAGGCCAGTGTAGTAATTATGCAAGAACTACAGTGAAGCAAAGCTGTACATGAAGTTCCTATCCCATGAAAACCATATGTATGCTGCAGGTAGATCTGGTTTGGAACAATTCCTCTGATAGTAGCCATGCAAAATTCTTCTGCACAYGTGCTTGTGAGTTTTGTGTCCAGAATCATGCTGGGAGTGCCAAGTAAGTCATGAAGATTTCATTTTTACTGAGGATGGCCTTTACTGAAGAAGCAGAATATGTGTTTTTCCTTGTATTAACAGCCCTCCAAAGCCACCCYACAAATCTTTGATTCCTAGCTTTTCCTGGGTTATTAAGAGAAATGAAGCTGTAGCTGAGATTGGCAATTGATATGTGAGATACAGCTCTGCTCATTTGATAAAATTTGGAGTCACATTGACCTAGAAGAAACGTATAAGGACCTAATATTCTAGCCTTGATGGCTAAACACCAGGAGTCAGAAAGATGCATCTGCATGAAAGAGGCTGTACAGCCYCACTGTGCCTCCACTTCCCATCTATGAGTCAGAAAAGAGTGGCTTRCTGATAAATCCTAATGGAGTTTCGGAACTCCAAGAAGGAGGTGAGCAACATAACCAGGCTTCACAACAGGTGGTTCTGCACAGCTAGAGAAGGTGTGAGGTACTTACATTGTGGCAGAATTAAGGTGTAAGTAGAATTCCACATTAGCCTAAGTTAAGAACACTTCCTCCAAATGTGAATCCAAGCAGGAAGATTTTCAGCCAGTTTTGTTACTGGCAACAGAGATTTGCAGGGGAATCTCATGYCCAGGCACTGCCAGCACAAGATCCTTAGGGTCTACCAGGCTGGATGCACTGCCCAACCTGGCTGCTCTCCCAGGGCTGGCACAGGACAGGGGCAGGCATCCTTCACTGGTCATGATAAGCATTTAAGCAGCTTCCAATAATCCTTTCATTCATTAAATCACACTAAGCAGATTTGCTTGGTTTTCAAAATGAAGTCAAACATGTGATAAAAGGAAAGTGCAACTAAACTGATAGTACAAAGTTAGCATGGGCTTTGGCATCAGGGGCYGCCTGCCTGGGGCAAACACAGAGGCATGAGGCTGGCTGCAGCAGTCAGGGCATCCATGCCAGCACAGGTCACCCAGGCTTCATGAACATCCATTGTGCCCTGTCACCGAGGGGTGTTGAGAAGTGATGTGACTGCAGGAGTCTGGGCAGTCRCAGCTTATAGAGAAGTGAACAAATCTCCAGACACTTCTGGCTTGCATTTCTCAGGGCCAGCCAAGAAATTCAAGCAGCCAAGGCTCAACACCTATCAAGATTCCAATTCACCTCACCTGATTATTCCCACCACCCCATTTTCCTTCTGTTCCCTGAAATCTGCTCCTGTCCTGTCCTGTCCTGTCCTGTCCTGTCCTGTCCTGTCCTGTCCTCTCCTCTCCTCTCCTCTCCTCTCCTCTCCTCTCCTCTCCTCTCATCATCTCATATCCTACTCTCCATTATCCTCCTTGACATTTACCTTGCTGTGATAAGATTCCTAAAAAACCCAGCTTCATTTTTACAAATATTTAGGTAGCAGCTGACACGTCCTTCTTGTCCTTGTTTTCCATCCTGTTCCAGTTGCCCCTCACCCCACTCATAARCATGCAAGCCAGATAACCATCACAGGACACAGACAGCACTCCTGATGGCAGACAGCATTGAAAGAACTATCAGCTSCTGCTGCCAAGCCCTTACATACATCACCAAGTGCTGTAAGGTTAAGCACAACTGGCTACAGCAAAAGGAGAGGAAACACAGGTTTGGTGAGGCACACAGGCACTGACATTCCTTCTGTACAGACACCAGTTTGAAGGGATGCTGGTTTTGTCCAGATGCTACCACTCTGACATCGGGACATACTGTATCTTACATGCCCTCAGGGGCTATGAGGTGAGGGTCATCCTAAACATTGTCTGAGCAAATGCCCTTGACACCGAGAGTGGCATTATCTGATCTGGTATGCATTTCCCTGCAATGCACCCAGACTTGCCAGGTCTAGAAGAGTCTTAGGTCATGTGAAATGTGTCCATCTAGCATACCAGGGGAAGGAAAACCCTAGCAGAAGGCTTCAAGGCCAACCTGTTGTGTGCATGGTACAAACCAAAGCCCAGAGCTGACTTTGTTGGCACCCCTAGACTGCAGAACACTCTAAGTAATGCCAGCAGTAATCACTTAGAAGATATATCAGTAAAATGTAGTGCCACTATATTACATTAGTTTTCACAATAATCTTATCACAAACTATACATCCCATTCCAATTTATGTCACTCTGTTTCAATAGCAGCTGCTGAATATCCTTTCCTTGTGTTCCTTGGGACTGCAACAACAGGCTAGTTAAAATCTRCCTGGATCTATAATACTAAAGCTCCTCTTCAAATAACACATTTTCATATCAGATAGTTAGTTACCTGCCAAAGCATTTGTACCTTAAGGGAGTAAATCTGTTCATCAAGCATGGGAGCTCCATGTTTTGGCAAAAGGTTTTTCATTCTTCAAGTGTGCCTAGGAGGGAAAAAACACGAACACAGCAAAGTGAAGAAAACTAGGAAAACATCTGATTAAATTTCTGATTAATTCTGATAAAAGAAAGGTGAAAAAGTATTCTACTACTTTTCCCTATATTCTTTCTCTCAAATATGTGGAAATGTTATTCTAAAATACATATAAGGAACAAGATTAAAAATAATTGCAGCAGGAAGGAAAGAAGGAAAGATCTGATGAGCATGGTATCACCCCCCCCAAATCAAGTATTTAAGTATTTCAGGTTGGTTTCGTTTGACTCAGAGTGTATTTTAACAAATAGATTACAGTATAGAGAGGACAGTGAAATTCATCCCAGGAATTTGAGCTATAGCTTTCATTCTAGGACATTAATGGAAGATTTCTAACCAGGCTGAGTTGACTAAAAYAAAAACATCTCAAGGTCACACTTCTTAGGATGAGATCTGTTCAATAGAATCATTGAAAAGGGCACATATGTTCTTAGCAGATATACTTACAGATGTCACTCATATATGTTTTTACTTTTTGAAACCTGAGGTGTAATGGGAGTATATTTATGTTAAAAGGCATTTAAAAAATCAAGAAATCAATTTCTGGTAAGAAGCCTTCATATGAGGAAATGTTTTTTCCATCTCTTTTGTTCCTTTTTGCTTTTCTTTTTTTTTTTCCCCATGGCTTACAGACATTGTGGCAAATTACAGCAGGGGCTTTGTAACAGTTTATTGATGAGGAGTGGCCAAGGACATCTGTGGTCTAGAAAACSCACTACCAGTGCAAAACAAAACCCTCAACCTCAAAACTGAGAAGTGAATTTTAAAAAGACCACAAAGAGCTCCAGCTCTCTCCTCCTGGGGTCCCCCATGGGAATTCTTAACAAAGCTGCCTTTTTTTTTCTTCTTCTGTTGGGATTTCCTATATCAGTAAGAAACCAGTTGATCCTCTGGAGCCTGGAAAGAGTCATCCTGTTCCTCAGATTAAAGATGCCATGACCAGAAGAAGCAAAAGTACTCAAGTGCCATACCTGGAGCACTATACTTCAGAAGAAGCAAAGTAAAATATTTCAGATATGGAGATGATASTCTTTCAATCCTGTGAAGATCCATGAAAATCCCAAGGCAAACTTCTCAGCCATTTGGAAGTCTTGTCATGGAGAAACAGTTCTAGGATTTAATCTTCAAAGTTGTGTTTTTATAAAAAAAATTACCACTGTCTGACAAATGCTGGACATAGAAAGTTTCCTTTCTAAAAAATCTGGAACTGAAATGGTCAGTTAAACTGATGAAGATTMATAAAAGTCAGAATGGCAGTCTGAGTGCTGGCTACAACAGCTTAAAAGGCATTGCTATCACAGTRTTATTAGACTTTAATTTATACTTCATTAGAAATATAAAATTACCAAAAATTAATGTGTTCACATTATCTTTGGTGCTGTCAATTCACATGTATCAAACTATTTATTAAAAGCTATCAATATATCTATTTAACAAAGTAAATCCTGTGCACTGCAAAACATGAAGTGTGATGGCTCATTTCACTTCAGGTTTCGCTTCAGACTTCAGGCACGTGATTTATTACTCTGTTATTGCAAGTTTAGGCTTTTAAATCAAGTAACAAAATCTTGTGCATTTTGTGTAGCTCTAGTGAACTGCAAACCGAAAATACATTCTCATTTTGTCTTAACTTCAACATAGCTTTCTAAATGCGCACACACACACACACACACACACACACATTGATACAGTTTAATTCTGCAATAAGGTACATTGATCTTCTGAGGTGAAGAAAACAATTTCAACTCAAGAAAGTGGTTTTACACTGCAAGTTGTTCAACTATCTCTCCATCAGGGCCTTGAGGGTGAAGTCATACACAAAGCAACGGCTAAATATTATTGGCAAAATAAGAGGTGCAACAGATAATAACAATTTCAACATAAATATTAGCGCTTGGTGTTCTTTCTGGTTTTTTTCTTTTTTGAGAACCTCCTGGTAAAGAAGCAAATTGTAAGCATCATAATTGACACAGCAGACAGTAGGGTTGTAATCAAGCAATCCATACATCTGACTTTATGTCAGATGTCTTTCTTGGACCCTTTCCCATATATGCACTAATTAAAATCTTGAAAGTTTAAGTAGCTACAAAGTTGTGTCCATTTGTTCACTACTTAAAATAACAAAAGAGCTTCGCTTAGAAGGAGAAAATGTGTGCAAAAGAAAATTCAGCAGTCCATGACAAGGAAATTCCAAGTACACCTAAAAGCCTAAAACAAATAACTTCATTAGAGGGGCAGACATGCAACTGAGAGCAACCTGACTGGGATATTCAGRAGAGCTACTAGAGCACCAGCTGCCGTGGGTCTAGCTGCCCAACACTGATGATTCCGTTTGAGGAAGGCATATCAGCTGACCAGWTTATAAAATAGGTTTCTGAACTGGTTACCGAGGAACGCATTCAGTGTTCCAGCAAAGGGCGTCATCAGGCATGTAAATGCCAGCTCTGTCCATGGAAAGCCAAAAGGAATGGAACAAACATCATTAAGCGGTTATTTGCAGCGGGGTGACGACAAGGACCTGCGAAACACCAGCTCAGCAAAATGTTCAAGARGAAATATTGCTGTGGAGTGAGGCAAAGAATAAATAGTAAACAGTGGTTACAAATGTGTTAATCTGCTAATTAASACACGGAGAGTTAGAATTGCTCATTTGCGCTAGCGACATTGTTTCCTTATTGCTGTTGTCCCACACGCCCTCCATCCACTGACAGGAGCAACGTGCTGAAGAGCACTCCAAGCAGAGGCTGTGGAGATGACACATGTGCTGCTGCAGCTCCCTTCGAGGCCGTGCACTGAGGCTCTTTCCCTTGGACAATATGTCACAGTGGGAGAAGGAGGCAAAGCTGGCTGTGGGATTTGCATGTTTGTATCTCACTTCTGTATTTTAAGTTTTTTAGGTCCTTTAACATAGATTTAAGGGCTCTACCTTGGGCGTCAGTCTCTGCAGCGCAGAGAAAATAACTGATCTGTGGCTCCATTTCCGCCCCCTCCCATTTGGAAAATAAGACCTGCTATCCTCATCTGTCTTTCTGAAGATCTGTGGACAGAAAGTGTGAATCGGCATCACACTGGAACATTAAAATGTCCCTACTCTAGTTTTCTCAAGTTTTTGGCAGGGACAATCAGCCCTGCTCCCACTTTAAATATTTTAAAACCCTCTTTCTGCAGAGAAACCACTGAGCAACAGAAGGTCACCAAAATAGCCCAAATATTTCCCTCTGTTGCAGATTCCCACCTTGTCCTGGCTGCTGTAACAGTGCCTTGGAGAAGGTGGCACTCAGAAGTCAGCAAGAAAGAGGCTTGGAAGAGRCTAACCTGAACCAGAGCCTACTCCACACAGCTGGGAGCCAGAGGTGCAGCCAAAACCAGCTCAGCCGAGCCAGAAACTCCRGGACTGGGGTAATTGTGTTGCAAAGAAGCCATTGTAGTGAAATCAATAGGGACGTTTTAAAATACYCCTACATGACAATTCCAGTGTCAGAACACAGCAAGTCAAAGAAGGTTGTTCCTCACAGCAGGTTAAACTCCTGAGGGTGGAGATAATCTCACAGCAGGAAGGGAGGAAAGTGCTGTGCCTGCCTGGACCAAGATGCTTTCACACATCCCATTGCCAGCTTTAGGCTACAGAGCCGGCCATTATCAGAATCATTGTCATTATTATCCTAAAATCTGCTGCCTGACATTCAGGCATCTATCAGGAAAAGACCCAAGGCCCTATTAGTGCAGGCAATAAGCCCCCAGGAGGAGGGGAGGAAACTCATTCCTAGAGAGATGAACGTTCCTGATGGCTACATTCCTATCAGCTTTGTTAATTCTGAAGTGACATTCATTGGTAAATCTGATTTTACCATCCCTTCCCATCAATCAGCAGGACAAGTCTCCGAACAGGGTTTTTTTTTTATTGTCACACGCAATAATTTGCCTCATGAGGCATGATCTWCTGGCCCTGGGGGAAGCTGAGCATCAAGCCTGTTTCTATGTGAAAAACATGTGCCCACCACCATCAGTGCGGTCCTGTCTGTGTCTGTGATATCTGCCTTCCTGCTCTCAAACTACAGTTCAGGAAGTCAGCATTTTCCTCCTAAACGTTACTGATCGATTGTGAAAGAAAGCCACTCCCTCACCAAGCAATGCTTCCAAAGAACATGATGCTTAAATCTCGGAAAAATCCACTGATTTTTCCACTGCAAATGCACATTACAGATTTAAAAACAGAGACCAACAAAGCCTGTGTGTTTTCCTGATACAAAAGAAGGTGTTAGAAAAATCATGAGTTTTCATCCCACGCCTCAGCAAGTCAAGTCCCGCTGAGATTGTAATTCCTCAAGATAAATCAGAAATATTTTGCTCTGTTTTAGATGGCTGGTCACAAAAGACAGTATCTGACAGGTTCTCATTTAYAATTCTAGGTTAATTGAGTATTTTACCAGCAACTGCATAAAATACAAAATGAATTAACAAACGTACTGCACACACATGCTATTTCTTTTGAGAAATTAAATATCTGATTGTGATAGAACCTTTAAAGATCTGGGTATAAGAAGCCAMATAAAMTTCTTGATGTATTTCTATCTAAGTGAATGGAAACAGGTGAAAGCCTATAATAATCTTACAGCTTTTTTTTTGGGGGGAGGAGGGGGGTGAAAGGAAACTCTTAAATTTGTTGCAGATTTATGTAAAATAATCCAAACTCATGAAATYGTGTGAAGAGCACAGTCTTTAAGGTGATGAATAGTACTCAAAGACCTCCTTACCATTCTGAAAGTAGTTAAYTGAGCTGACTGCCTCGAGCATTGACACCTTTAAATGTCATGTTTATCAAGGGAAAGATGGGTTKAATTTGTAAAATATTTGTCCTCCTTCTGGGGCTGTACATTAACCCACTAAACCGTGTAATTACTTAATTTTCTTCTCCATACCCTGCAAGTGATGAGGATAGGTGGAAAGAGAACAGTGGCCTGATGCTGAAGGAAAGTAAGTTTTAACTATCTGCTGGCAGGTGGGGAGATTGGCAGGGGGCTGCTGCGTGCCTCCTGCCATGGGAATAGGTACAATAGCGGGTTAAAAGCTCTTTCTCACAGCCCCCCGGGGACCAATGTGTGTATGCCCACACATCATGCCGCCGAGTCCCGCCGGGCTGCCGGCTGAGGAAGSGATCTGCCCAAAAGTGAGAAGAGATGGGCAAATGGTCATGTTGGACTGGACATGCGGAAGGGCTGAGCAGAGGCAGAGCTGTTGGCCTGCTSTCATCAATGGCCTGCTGAGCCCAGCACGGTGCCCGGGCTCTCMCAGGGCTCCCCAGCCACCTCACCACTCATCCAAGCTGCAGCCRAGGCACCTCCGATTAAACTACGGCRGGTTAAACTTCTGGAGACTTTCTAATGACTGTAAAAACTCCCCTTTGGCCTTGGGRGTTATAACTATTTATGAGGCTGACCTTTAATTACTCTCTCATGTAGAAATCTTTGATAACACGTCTTTGAAAGCTTGACAAATACAGACCTACGCAGMACAGATCAATACCAATATAGTAACATAGCAGAGCAGCTTCCACACAAGCAGATGCTAAGAGGTATTACCAGCAAAGCTGCTTCAGAGGACTTACCACTTCAKCTGGGCACCAGCAGCTCTTTCCTATTACAGAAGGGTTTAAGGAATGTAAAAGATAAATATACAAGGGATGCCAAATATTAACACAATATAAAGGCTGGAAAGAGTATGAACCATTATCCCGGGTCCAAGGGAACCACAGCTGTCAGCAGCAGTAGGACAAGAGTGACTGCCATCTGCCGTTGCTGTGAAGTTTTCTGCTCATCCTCACTTCAGGGCTGGGAAAAAAATTGATAGTGTTGAGCACCTAGTTTGCATGTCACAGCATTTCTTGAAAAGCAGCTCCTTAGCAAATTATTATCTTTTGCAACATGAATGTCATCTAAAGTAGTAATGAAAGAAAGGGTGGATACTTATTAATTCTATGTTCGGTTTACTTAAATATTCAGTATCACTTGACTTTTCAAGTTTTAGCAGACATTGTACACATACATGAGCATACATACATGTACACAATTGTACATATGTGTGTATATGTACACACTAATAAAATCAAAAAGTCGGTAATACTGTGTTAAGAATGGTGAATACATTTGGAAAATATCTACACAGTGTAGAGGAGGGGATTGTCAKTACAACCATACAGTTACATAAAACAGAACCTCATAATCCAGATTACTTCTTTTTGATTTAACCCCTTAGTATACCTATTATTATCATATGAATTTAATACTTTGTGTTATAAGTATTGTGGAAATAAGTGGTGCTCTCCTATGACAATAATTGAAAACACAGAATGTGTGCAAAGATGCATCATCTTTGACCATCACTATACATTATAAGRAACTTGCCATTGTTCTATCCAAATGAAATTTTCCTGCTGGGAGGGTGATTCCCAAAGATGTAGATTGAAGAAAGTGAAAAGATAAAATTTAAAAGATTTTATAATAGTTTTTGTTTCCTCATYACTGCTAGAAAAATAACTGATCAATATACCAGACAGATATAGTTAGAGAAAAGCATCACAAACCAAAAAGCTGCACAGATTTTGGGGGAAGTTTTAAATGCTAAGAGCCACTTCAGTTTTCCTTCTCTTCTGGATTTCTGCAAAATTTAATTGTTTTCTCTTATTCAGAAGAACAACTGTTCTCCTTTAGCACTCCCATAGAACTTCTTTTTGTCATAACAATATCCTGGCCAAAACAGCTCCCAGGAGACAAAATCAATGAAAGCCATAAAAGAAGAATGTTTTTGTCATGTCAGGCCCTACTGCTCATGCCTTACACTTACAAAACCATCAGCAACTAAACTGGGTTAGACAGACCATCTGAACAGATCTGGTCAGTTACTCTAACTAATTAAAAWATCCCATATATAGAAACAAACTATGTTAACACAGTGATAGCAGTGTTACATCAGCATAGAAACAGAAAAGGAATTAAAAAAACCCTAAATTCAGGAACCTTCCCCACGAGGAGGTAAGATCAGAACTGGTCTTCTCTGAGGTTGCCTCCCTGCTGGCAGATCTGGCATCTGAACTCTCTCCTTGATGAAAATAAACTCAAAACCCAATCTACCTGAAAGGCTCCCTCTCCATCCCTCATTTCTGAAATATCCAAAGTAWAAGGCTGAGAACACCCTTGGGAAGGGGTCTGGAGTGATGAGTAAAGCACCCAGATGCTTGAGCAAATAACCAAATGTSTCTTATCCAGGAATTTTCCCTTGATAACTTGTTTTTTTTTTTTAATGCTGAATTTTGGTTTGCGTGTATTACATTAATTGTGTGTGTGATCTCTCTAGCTCTGAAACTAAGAGAAAGAAACCTTAGAGGAAGAGGCACAGGTTAAACAGAAGCCTCCTGTGACAAATAGAGTAATATCCATACAAGGTTTCATACTGCTCTTGACTGGAGGTCCAYCAAAGTTGAGAGAGAGAAAAACTGATTTTGACTAATAAACTTCTGAATCAGTCTGGTGACAGAATGCGGAGCAAAGACACCCAGCAGGGGCTGGTCTGGGGGTTTGCTGTTGGCTTCAGAGCCTTGGTGTGAAGCCTTTTGCTGCCTTTCAAGAAGGCAGCTCCAGACAAACCAGGAAAGCAAAATCCTGCCCTCCAGGGGAGGGGCTGTCTCTCTTCCAATACTGCACATGGCTTATGGAAGGGAAAGGCCCCMAACCCTCCAGCATCCTTCAGGACTGCTATCTCCAGAGCTCCCTGCTCCTTCTTGCCAATCCCCAGCAGCAGCAGGAGCAGGATGCTGCCAGCCCATGGTCCCACTCTGCTCACTGATGGGTTTCAGCCACACATCAGGCTCCGGGGGATGCTAAAGAAAAACAGCAGATTCCCGTTTCATTGGCGTTTTCACATCCCCGGGAAAAAAAAAATAAAGCCAAATCCACTTTTCATTAAAAGAGTCGTTTGAGTCTATTGGTGAAACTGATACTACCGAAATACACATTCCTGCRTGCTGCCTTCCTGCTCCATAATGGCTCTTGCATTAGGGACTGGGGGCAGGGGCGCTGCTGCTTTCCATTTGCTTCAGTAAAGATTGCTATTGAATGAAACCTTTAATGGGGTGTTGATGCTCCCGCTCAGCAGAGTAGTCTTTCCCTCCACCTTGACAGCTCTTAGGGAATCAATAGAGGTAATCCCTGAGCCGCCCTCAGCCCCTCAGCGCTGCTGTGCCTGCCCCGGCAGCCTCAGTCTGTGGGCCTGTTCGGCCTGTGGGCCGCCTGGAAGGGAAAGGAAGCTGTCATTTGTGGAAAAGAGAAACTTCTCTGGAGAGGGACTTTCCTCAACACCCCCCTCCCTCCCCCCACTGCCTGATCCTCGTCAGCTCCAGAGGGAATGCCACTGACCCCACTTAGATGAAGACAGAGGATGGACTTACTCTGTAGGGAGCGTGGGCCTCACAGCTTGATGACACTTCAGGGATTATCTGTGAATTGCACTTTTTGGCCAGTATAATCCAAGTAATCATCCCTTTCCCCTTCCTTCAGCCCCAGTGGAKGTACTCTCAACTCCCCAGTTTCTGTAAGTGACTAAGGTATCTCCAACAAGCTCTGTTCAAGTCCCTGCAGTCAAAGTTTGCATTTTCTCACCGCAGCTTTGCAGGCTGGTAACACTGCAGTTTGCAGGCCTGTGTGGCATTCTCACACTAAGGCATCCTAAAGTGTCCTCCACGGTGATAAATTGCTGGGCCAGCCAGAGGTTAGTCCTGTCACAAAGATCAGTCCTGTGAGTTTAAATCTGTTTTGCCCCTGGTGCAGTGGAGATAAATTGGGTTTTCAGGACGGCCCCTAGAGCAAGAGCTGCTGCAGAGTGGCTGGCTGGGGATGGAGAGGGAATGGAGCTGCTCAAACCCCACTGCAGGAGAGGCAGAGGTGATGTTACAGCCCCAGCTGTCAACACCCAGCCCAGGAACCTTCCTGGTAGAGACTGGCTTTTCAGAAAAGACATTCACTGGTGGAGATTAGACCTCTTTAAACCTTGAATCAAACATCATAAATACACAGACTGAAAATCTGCAAGTGTTTCACCTGAAGTTAAAAACAAAAGGAAGGAAGAGAGCAAAGACAGAGCCTTGCACACTTCATGTTCCCAAGGCCCTGCACTAAGTGCATTAAGGAGGGACAGAAGGGAAAATGTGCAAGGGGATGTGTGTCAGGAGAGAAAGGGAAGTGAAGGGGACGGTGACTGTGTCTGTAGGGGTGGCGCTGTAGGTGTAGGCTGTGTCTGTAGGGTCAGCACTTTGGGCACTGACCTCTGTGGCATTATCTTCAACTCACTAAGCTCCTTGTTGCTTTTCGCCTTCTTTCAGTGGTTAACCACCTCCCTGTTCTCCAGAGTGAGCAGCAGGACAGGGGCTGGGGCAGCAGGGGCTGGGGACCAGGTGTTTGAAAAACAGGGATATGCAGGAGATGCTAGAGGCAGCAGATGTCGGTGGCCAGGCCTTTTGTTCCTTCACACTTGCAAGCCTGAGCTCGGGGACCACCTTTTTTTTTTTTGTCTCCCCATTGTCATTCACCCAGGAGAGCATTTGAGGAGTCAGCCTCTCAGTCTCTCTCTTTCTCTCTCTGGGCACCCCTCTGCTCCAACAAAACAGTTGATTGCCCTCATACTCTGGTTTCTATTTAGATCACTTTCTATTAACATTTTAAAAACTCTGGCTGAGTTAATGCAGAGCACTTAAACACAGCTAGTGTCTTACAGGCTGGATTAGCCCCAGGGATTTGTCTTGCTGCTACCCTTGGCAGGACCATTTTCAATCCCAGTTAAGGGAAAGAAAACCAGGGTGCATACATCCTTTGCCCTAGTGAATGCAGTGAGTGTGACCCCAGATGGGGRCATCACCCCACAGCCAAACTGAGTGAGAAACACGGATACCTATTGCATGTAGTGCATTACTGTAGTTACTGTCACTTCTGTCCTATGTTAGGAGATGCCGAGAAATGGAAGAGATGGATTTAGTACAGGGTGCAAAGCCACAGCCCAGTCCCCCAAGAACTGCAGGGATGCCCTGCTTTCTGCTGCCCCAGCTCAGAATTGTCTGCAAGGAGCACCGTGGTGCCTGCTCACAAGGAACCTGATGGCCGGGTCTGTCCAGGACAAGGACTGAGTCTTTACACTTGGTCACAAATATTCTCCTTTCTGCAGAACTTGCAGTGTGGAATTCTTGATGCACATGTCCTYCTGTGTCGTGCAGTCCTTCTGGGAACCCGCCAGATAAAAAAGTGCAGCATGCAAATAAGCTCCCTCCCTTTCCCCCCTTAACTGTGTATAAATATCCAAAACCTCACTTCTGGCTGAGCTGCCTGGAGCTGCACATTCGCTCAGCTGCTGAGGACAGCCACAAAATACGCAAGTAAACGTGCAAATCCTCGGAGAGGAAAACTTCAGCTCGATGGACACACAGGGCACAGGTGCACCAGAGGAGCATTCCTTAGTCTTTTTAACCCCTGCCTGGCAAGAACAGCAATTTGTTTGCTCTGACAATCAGTGCATCTTTCTTGCAGGATGCTAAAATCTGCCACGGGCTGGCAGGCGGCTCAGCCTGACCTCCCTCCTGATCCATTTCTCCCCACCCTGCTGTGAAGCGTGCAGCACCAAGTGCCATCCTCACTATCCCCAGCCCCAGCACAGCTGGGACTCGCTATTCAAAAGGGAGAGGATAACTACAGGGTAGTTAAATGCTACAGAGTAGTCAAATTCTTTTTTTTAGTGCTCA
The DNA here is from genome assembly GCF_030028575.1 of Malurus melanocephalus. NCBI lineage: Eukaryota > Metazoa > Chordata > Aves > Passeriformes > Maluridae > Malurus > Malurus melanocephalus. The sequence continues at coordinate 1,291,948 of NW_026623264.1, forward strand.
ATCCGGATCCATCATCTTGCTTGCAAGTGGGAGTGAACTCAATCCAGAATTGAATGGCCTCAGCTTTCATGAACTGTTGGGGCACTTAAGGCCTAATCCATCAAGACACAGAATGTCTTTGACTTCTAGCGCAGACAGCTGCTACGCAGCAGGACAAGGACTGGAATTCCCAATAAGTGACAGTTTGACTCTGTAGTGGTTTACAAATGACACAGAAAACACCCTTTAACCATTTTTTTAGTACCTTAAACACACAACTCCAGTGCATCGGGCAGAAAAAAGCCATAGACATTAGGGCAGAAAAAAGCCATAGACAAATTATGTACACTATAGCCTAAAATAATTAATTTTCATTCCTTGCATGAATGTAATTGTAATATTAATGATAGGAAAGGTGGGTGCTAATGTCCTTACAAAACACTCGATAGGTGAGGATTGTTAGGAGAAATGAGTGTTAATGTCTCTACCAACCTCAAGCTGCATTTTTGTCACAGAACCCAGACAGTTTGACTACAGCTCCTGAACTTTATGGTAACGGAAAAATGGGCCACACAAAGTCTGTTGCAGAACCTTAAGAGTTTTAACTTCTGAACTTTGGGGGACAATGATATGTTCAAAGTGGTKCAGAAAGGCTGTAACTTCCTAGTGGGGAAAGGAAGAGGGCAACATGCTGCTGACTTTAGGATAAAAGGAGGCTGCACCCTCCAAAAACTCACGAAGGTATGTCTCAGTGGACTCTCCCTACCTTTAATCAAATAAAGTTGCAAGACTTCTRTCTCCTTTATGGACACTGGCTTTTCRCAGCCTGGTTTTCCGCACAATAATTGGCATCAAAATTAACAGATACAGTTTTAATGTGCAAGATAGTGAGTACCTTCAATCACAAGTACAAGTACAACCCTTCACATACCCTTTTACAGACAACACATCAAACGCTGTAGAAAGGTGCAAATATTTTAGCACAAGACATTTGAGGGTTTTTTTTKAAGAAAATATACACAAGAGCACTACAAATGTACCATTTAAATAAACAATCTTCATTCAGAAGAAAAAAAGGTTACCTGCATGGGAATCTAACCATGCATTTCACAGTACTTAAAAGCCATAACATTTTTTTCATTAGTAGGTAGTTGATTTCACTCAATCCCGATTTAAGGGACCAAGCTAACAAAACCTTCACACACAGTTGTTGTTTCTGTTGGCCAGGATTTCGTATACTTGGGGAAAAGGGTCTCCTAGCAGCAGGCAGCTGGAAGGAAGATTCAGTTCCCCTACCTATTCCTCAGCATGGTTTGTACACATAGGTACTGTGAAAATTTTCTGYTCAGGAGTGAATTTTACCTATTTAGAGGTGAGGCATTCAGCCCTCAATATGTTGAAGATTCAGCCTGCCGTATTATAGTAATATTTGGTATTAAAAAAGCACAAACAAAATCAGAACATGGTTTTCATTCTACCCTAAAACCTTCACATATATACACACAATACAAATGGACTTGCTTATTTCAGATATTGCCCAGTGCTAGGCTTCAATATTTCACTTACCAGTAAGTGGATCAATAAATATTTTTAAGTATTTTTTTTCATTAAAACAATGAGAACAGAGCAACTCAAGATACAGTAAAACTTACAAAAATCAGTGCAAATCAATATATTTACAGATAAAGTATCTGCACAGTATATTAGGTGTACAGGTAACATTTGTTTCTGTTTTTATGCTGTATTTTAAGAGACAGATAAAGTTGGCACAAAATAAACTTTTTTTTCTTATATTTTATGTGCAAAAATCTTGTTAAATCTTAGGTGATCTAGGATACTTCAAAGAGAATTTAATCATCCCAGAAATATCAAAACACCTGTGTTCATCAACAGACTCCAGAAGGGACATCCATATTCCCTTCTGGATGCAGCACACAATCCCACAGACAGAGTGAGCCCTCTCATATCCCTGCCAGTCCTGGTGGTCACTAAATGATCATAAAAACTTCTATACTAACCATAGAACTCCCTATACTTAGTGGTCCTACAGCACAGGCTTTTTGAAAAGCCACCTAGTTGAGATTTCGAATGGATATGGAATGTCACTTTCTTAAGAATTCTTAAAAGTTTTGAAAGTACATAAACCTGCACAAATCACTCCTGGCTTGCTTATATGATCAGTGAGACATGGAGGATGACATCTTCTGGTCCTCCTTGGAAGCAAAGCCTTTCCTGCAGTCTGGGGAAGGAATTTCATGTGCAGAGTTTTTAGGCTGGCTGAAGAGTCTTAAGATCACCTATTTGACACTTTAAATCTTGTATTTTGAGCAAAGGAAGGGAGTGCCACTATAACAGTCATCCAATATAAAGCCAGGGGGTAGCAGAGGAATCCACCCTTCACAGGAGGGCTCAGCACAAAGACTTATCTAGCCAGGATCAGACAGGTTCAGTGAAATGCAGAAAGAGCCCACTGCTGGGATTGTGCCTGCTGCTGGTCTGTTCTTAGTCCACAATGAAACACCTCTGTGAGGCCACTTGACTGCTCATTATCCACCCAACAGCTCACTAATGCTCCAAACTCTTGACAAGGCAGAGCTAACCTCCACAATCTCTGCTAGCTGGCATATCAGGCCTGCATCTACCTTACCATACCCCATTTCTCTCCCTCTGGGCTCCAGCATCCAGCACCCTCTGGAAGAGTTGGTCTCACAGTCCTGGAGTTCCCAGTGTGCCAGCAGCTGAATAAAGGATTTTAAACACCTCTGCRTTGGTCCAGCAGTCAGGATCTCTGAAGAATTTCACATTTAAATAGGACATCATTAAAAGACAGGTTAAGGGAAACTAGACTTGTGTTCATGTGTCCAAACAACATGACTGGGTTAAATCAGCTTTGAGAAATACACCTGATAAAAACATCCCTCGCAGAAGCTTTGACAGGGACTGCACCAGCCAGGCCACAGATATGGTGCATTAGAGATGCAGAAACACTCCTCACAGTGACATTTGTGCACAAAGGGGTTTTGGGAGGCAGAAAGAACTGCCTGAAGAGATTAGAGTATGGKAGGAGAGGGACAGTGGCATCATGGTGTACCCCATCCCGTCATATGCCCAGAGACTGGACAACAGCCACTGCAGGTGTCACCTCCTGCGCTGTGCACACAGCCACACACACACAGATACACACAGACCAATATGCACGGGGCTCCTGACTAATGAGCAGCATGAATCTTCATGTGGAAGTCGTAATCCTCCTGCCCGGGGAAGTGCTGGCCRCACACGGAGCACGTGCAGCCCTTGTCCTTGCTGTGCGTGCGCCGCACGTGGCTGTCGTGGGCTGCGTGCGAGGCGAAGGCTTTGCCGCAGTGCTTGCACTTGAAGGGCTTCTCCCCCGAGTGCTGGCGGATGTGAGTGCGCAGGATGCTGGATGCTGTGAACGCCTGAAAGGGCAGGGGTCATCAGAAAGGAGATGGAGTTGCTAGTAATTTGCTTTCACTTGTGTAATCCCCACCTCCAGCTAACCCAGACCTCAACAGAAGCAAGTTACACTGAAAATTTAGTCCTGATATAGCTCACAACCTCAAGTAACTGGAAGGAAAAGGATGAAAACTCCCAGCAATAAGGAATCAGAAGCCAACAGCTATTGCTATGCAGATGTGGCTGAGTCCATGGAGATAGATGAATCTCAGAGAAAGATTTCTGACCAATGGCACCAGTAAATATCTTCTAAATGTCAGAGGTAAGAAGTCAATACTGCCCTAATTAGCTTTGCAGCTTCCTTATGTTTGGGAAACATAATGCAGGCTTTCCTTTCAGCTTTTATTTTTGAAGTTAAACCCTTTGTCTGTCTTRGTATTCATTTGTTAAAATTCATCCATGCAGCCCACCATACATATTTTACAGGTTTCTTTTCCCTGCTCTGTCATACTCTGCTCTTTCTTTTGGCAGTTTCCAGCCTGTTCCCCCATCACTAACACACATACTTGAGTAGCAATGTCATAAAGACTTCTCTTCCATTTGGGGATAAAACTCTCTTATCAGAATTTGAAAAGGAATGTTGAGAAGTTTGTGGGTTTTTATTTTTTCTTTTCCAAAGAGAAACAATTTTAGGCTCTTCACTATTTGCAGAGCACACAAAATGCTCTCTGGCAAGTTTTCATAGCAAACAGCAATACATCTCAGATATCTTTTCATTAGAAACCTTAGAGTGCAGATAGCAGACTCCTAGATATACATCCTTGGAGGTGTATACCAAGGACCAAAATACATTTTAGGGAGAGAATGGTGATGTTGACCTAACACTGTTCCTTTAAACTTACAATGCTGCCAATATGAGTGACCACAGCTTTCCAGCAAAGGAGCTGGAAAAGCAAAGCCACTGTTAAGAGTTGCAAGAGAAGAGGAATCATGATCCTGTAGGAGCAGGTGAGGATTCCTTAAAACAGACCCTGATTTTCCAGCCTCAGAAATGATGGCTGCATTCCAGGATAGCTGCATCCTGCAGCCTGAGGACTAATAGTTTAATTTGCTCCAATCCACAACAGTCCACCCAGAACTGGCTGGGGTCTGGTCAAGTATCCCTAGCAATCTCTCCACAGAGGAACCTACAAAACTACCACCTCCTTATGGGATCAGAAAATTAAGGATGATACTTCATCCTAAACTCTGCTTACAAGTGTGTTCAGGATCATTGGCAGACAAAAGAWTATAACAGCCGAAAGGAGGTTCTTTTAAGATTCTTTACTGCAGGACACTTCAGCTTTGTGTTAGTCCAGCCAGTCSTAAACAAAACTTCTCTCTTTACAARATCATGAGGTTACTACTGCTGATGGAGCTTCTGCATTGCATGGACACTCCATGGCACCTGGAACCCTACCAATATTTATCCAGCAGCAGCCTGTGCATCCACATATGGTCTGCTGGGAGAGCTGTCAGCACTTTCACAGGGAGAGCTCACCCGAATCATCCCTGCTGTGATGGGCAGTAACAGYAGAGCATGTTTCTGATTAGTGTTGCATGGTTCTGTTAATGTTCTTTTTTAAATGAAACCTCAAGCTGCCCATCAACAGCCCCAATATTTCAAGGTAAGCATGCACAAATTCATATTATGCAGGTTCAGTTTGTAGACTGATAAAAATAGATAAAAATCTGTTTATTACAATCCAGAAGCAGTTTCAATAGCACCAAAAATGACCTAATCTGATGAAAAAGCAGAATACTCAACCTAACTGCATGCCTTGGATGGTATTTTAGAATTCTATCAAGCTTCCTAGACCTTATTTCTGCAGCAGATCACTGAGCTGAGACAAACCACAAATTCCATGTCAGATGGAGACGAGACCCTGTTTCTTCAGTCTCATCCAGCCCTGTCACTTTACCTCACAACTGCMCAGAAAATACATCCACTTATCTGGTTACCACTTAAATACAGAGCATTTTCTTGGAAGAAAACAGAGAAGAAAAGCGCAGCAGAGAAGAGAGGGAGGGATGGAGCAGGGTTTTGCCTTACCTTGTTGCAGTAGACACATTTGTAGGGGCGCTCCCCAGAGTGAACCCTCATGTGTTTGTTCAGGCTGGAGGACTGAGAAAAGCTCTTCCCACACACGGAGCACTGGGGGAAAAAAAGAGGAATAAAGTTAAAAGGAAGTAACAGCATCATTAAAAAGAAAAATTTAAGTATGTGGATGATGCACTCAAGTATTTACTTGCATATATCTATATACACATACATTTATGTACTTATGTATAAACTGCAACAATTTGAAATACCCAGAACTTTAGTCTGGTTTTAAGAATAGATCTACATATATGTRTATATATGCATGAAAATCATGCAAAATTTCAAATATTTTAAAATTGTTTTAATAAAAAAATGTTATTTTCCACAAAAATGTTGATTTTCAGTATCAAAAATATGAAAATTTCTGTAAAATCACTTAGTAAAAAAAAATAAATCAAGATCCAGTTATTTTTCCCTAAAAGATAAGCTTCCTAAAGAATAAAATAATCTTAAATCARTTAAGGAAAGGGAATAGGAAAAAGAAAGGGAAAGGGATTGCATGGTATTTAATACCTCCTATTTAATAGAATATTTTTTATCTTTATTACTAGTTTCATGCAAATATTCTGACACTGTAATAATGCCATTTTAGTTAAAAAATACTTTTCTGGAAAAAAAAATCACATKGTAGGATGATCTATAATAGAGGTATTTGGAGAATTTTGAGAACTGATTTAACGGTGCCAATTCAAGCACTGGAACTCACCCCTCCCAAGCCTTTAGGAAAAGGCTGATTTTTCATTCCCTGTGCTGCTAGAGAAAACTGATACTAGATACAAGGTGTTGGTGAAGATGAGCAAGGTATCTCAAAAATTTGCTTTCATCAATTGAAAATCTGTTWCACACTGAATGCAAAATTTTTAAGCCCTATGTGGTGCAACAGATGCAGGTACAGCTGTGGTCGGTTCAGACCGAAGGGTGGGGAGTGGAAAACAAATGTGGGACATCTCCCTCCTGATCCTGAGCTAGCAAAGCACCTTTAAACACAAGCTAACATCCTACACTATGTAAGAAAAAAAGGAGCAACACTCATATGCAAACATCCAAAAAGCCCGGGAGAAATTTTGTTTCTTTTTAAACTCTCTCTGAGACTGTGGGGTTTATTTTCCCAATTTAAACCCATTAMTTTCTTTAACCAAGCTTTACTGCACATGACTAGCTCTTCCTGCACAGGCAGAGCAATCCCACCAGGGAACTTGCCAGGGAAACTGAAGGAGAGAGAACATCATCAGCATCTTATCTTGACAAACAAAACAAAACAAAACAAAACAAAACAAAACAACCATTTCGTAATTTCCCCTGGAAGAGACAGGGACTGGGAAGAGACCCGGGAGCAGGCTCACCTTGTGAGGTCTGTGCTTTTCGTGAACGTGGAGAATATGGATCCTCAGCCTGTCCCTTTTTTCAAAGGATCGGTCACAAAGGTGACAAGGAAATTTGCGGTCCCCCTGGTCCACGCAGCGGGTGTACTTGAGGTGTTTGTCCCGGTAGTACTTGTAGGCAAAAACTTTGCCGCAGCGCTCGCACTTGAAGCTCTCCCCGGCTTCTGTACAGCAGAAGGGAAAGTGCCACCTCTCCGTTACACCACGGCAAAAAGGGATTCGGTTCAAATCTGCATCCGTGTCAGAGCTGGGRCCCCTACGGGGAATTTTAAATCCTCGAGAGGGCAACAACTGTAAACGAATGCTGGCAACATCATTAAAAAAACACCGTGTCTCCCAAGCGTTCGCAGTGCTCCACTTAATTATTTTAACGGAGGGGAACAAACTGGAGCCCACAGCCTGCTAAAATTACTCGGTTTAGCCACTAACTTCAGCAAAACCAGGATTTSATCCCTGTATCTCCGTAAACAGCAAGCAAACGTGAAAAAAACAGCTTAGAGACCACATAAAAGCTTCTCCCCATATGGAACCACAGAGATTGTTCTTTTTAAGAACTGTCCGAATATTTTCTTACCATCCCCAAAAGAAAAATAATTGTGCACACCTTTTCTATCGTTTTCGAATATTTATCGAATAAAATAATATATCGATTTGACTTTCTTTTGTTTTGAAACGGAATTTCAAACCATCCTTAGCCGCTGAATTTAAGAAAAACACCAGAAAATTTTCAGACGTTTACAAATCCTTTTCTGTCTTTAATAAAGGTAACTTTAGCTTAAGCCTTAGGATGAAACGAACGATTTTGCATCTGTCTGAATGAGACACTTCAAGACAACAGGTACAAAATTTTCCATGCCAAATTTTGACGCGAATTTGCTTCTCTCCCTTTCTGCTGCACCCGGCCGAGTCATCCCTTCCCTACTTCAGCTCTTCCCGCACTGGAACAAGCTGTTTTCTCCATACATAAGTTTTGCTTATAAGAACATTATACCTTCTAATTACAAGCGGAACTACTCTCCCCCTTCCCTCATCCCGTCGTAAGGGCATTTTGCAAGCAATATCGGYATTACGGGATCGGAACGACTTCAGCTTGCCTTATTTACCGAGAGCGTTAAGTACACGAAAATTATCACGAAGTCAGGMGTGCAATTGTGAGATGAAACAGGAYCAAAACTGGAATAACCCCGGAAAGTCCAACTCGTCCCGAAACGGGACCCTGAACAACGGCGCTGCGGGGCCCTGGCACGCTCAGCCACGACTACCAGATGTTTTACAATCGTCAGACCAAACACTTTTAACTCTCCAAGGAAACGCGGACTGGGAACTGACTGCCAGCGGAAGAACGGGGAGCTCCGTGCTGCCGGCAGCCCTCGGTGCAACCCCCAGGTTCCCCGGCGCCGAGGGGAAGCTGCTGCTTCGGGGTGCTGGAGGCTGCAGAAAGGGGCGGCCGGGGATCGGCTCCCCGGGAGAGCGGGCARGCGCGGGGGGACCGGGACTGCGGGTCCGCGGCAGGACCGGTCACCCACCACCGCCTCAACGCAGGGTCTGGGAAGCCTTTAAAATTAAACACAGCTGGAAAGGGTGATGCCTCTTTCTTTACCTCCCTTCGTGTGAATCTAATCATGGTCAGGCACACTTCCGTGGGAATAAGGGGCAATGACGCCCAAGGGGTTGCTGGCAGGCTCACCTTCGGGGTGCTGCGGAGGTTTCTTCCCCTCCGCCATGCCCTTCAAGCTGATGGGGATGCCCAGGAACTGCACATAGCAATCGCCGTACCACACCAGCAGCTCTTGCTTCGGGAAGATCTCCTTGCAGGTCTCGTAGAAGATTTGTCCCTGGCACTGGATTGCCGTCAAATTCTGCTCCTCGGGGAACCTGGCACAGTTCACCAGGGACATCCAGTTACCAGCGGCGCCCTTCCCGTCTATGAAGTGGCTCAGGCCACCGTATTCAAAGATCTGGAGAGCAGARAAAACAGGATCAAGTTCGTTCGCACACGTCCGCACACGTCTCGCCCGCCCCAGTCCCACCACCCACACTGGACAGAGCCCCTTTTTCAGGCTATGGTGGAAGGGCGGCCGAAAGCCTCGCCCCGGCCCCGCGCTGGGGGTGCGGGGTGAGCCCGRCGGTGCCTCCGCTACCTCCCACATCAGCGAGTTGTCGTCGTAAGTCTTGATCTCGCTGGTGTTGACCACTTTGCCTTGAAAAGGGCCGAAGCGGACTCCTTTCGGGATGGGGTCCGTACAGAAGACTCCGAGCTGGGACACGTCCCCGTAGGCCACCCGCATCACCGAGAGCCCTGCGGGTGACAGCGGGGCTCAGCGCGGCGCGGCGCGGGCGGGCGCAGCGCGGGCGGGCCCGGGACCTACCTTCGGGGAGCTGCAGCGAGTCCCGGTCGAGGAGCGGAGCGGAGGAGTCCGCAGCGCCTGCAGAAGAGGAACCCCTTGGTCAGCACGGCCCCGGCCCTGCAGGAACGGGTCCTACCTCCCCGACAGAGGYGGCAGTCCGAATCACCTCCGTCTTTTTCCACGTTTGGGCTCGAAAAGCAAGAAAACCACGGGGAAAGAAAGTCCGACGTGCCCCCGAGAGGATGCCACTCGAGCCTGGCTGCCTGCACCCCTTTGGGGACTGTCCCCGAACCCACCCGCACACCTGGCTGCAAGGAGCGACCTACCGCCCGGTGTCACCCTGTGCCCCTCTCGCCGCCGTCGAATATCCCCTTACCCGAACTGGCGGGGGACACCCGGAGCCCCGAGATGGCGTGGAGGTTCCCGGTGGGCTGGCTGCTCCGGAGTGCCCCGTACAGCACYGCGTTGAGCTCCTCCTCGGTGAAGTGGTACCTGTAGCTCTGCCCCGCCGCCCCGTCTGCCGGGCTGCGGGCAGCCGTGCKCGGGGGGCTCGGGTAGGGCGGCGACAGCGACACCGGGGCCCCCGTCCCGAGGGCCGAGCCCTCACCGGGAGGGAAGGGGGCCGGCAGCTTGGTGTAGAAGGGCAGGTGAAGGTTGGGGAAAGGTTCGGCGGGCAGGGGGGGCGGCTGACTCAGAAGAGGGGGAACCCTGCTTAAGGTGAACGGAGGCAGAGGCGGGGAGGAAGAGACCAGCCCGCCCAGAGGTTTCAGGGGCTGGAAGAAGTCGGGGGGCGTCTCGAAGTACTGGGAGGGAGGAAGGAAAGARGGGTAGTAGGAGGCGAGGCCGGCGGGGCTCATGCCGAGCGAGTCTCCGCCGTCTCCGGGAATCGACTCGCCGGCCAGGGACAGAGCCATGCCGGGAAGAGCCGGGYCGGGAAGGGAAAGGGGGATCTGCCGGGAAGTGGGGAGGGGCAGACAGCTGGGTGCTGCCGGCGCGGGGTCCCGCTGCGGGCGGGGGCGGGACGGAGGCGCGGGAGCCGCCGCTTTCTGCCCTCTGCCGTCGGGGCGAGCGGGCGGGCCCCTGTCCGCCCCCCGCGGCTATATCGGCCCGACGAGCGGGGCGGGGAGGTGGGCACGGGCGGCGGCGGCCCGCCCTGGGGGTCGCACTGCCCCGGGGCGGGCGGGGGTGCTGTCCCGACAGGCGCCCCTACCTCGGGGCGGAGMCACGGCTACTCACGGAGCGGTCCAGCCTCCGGACACACCTTCCCTACCGCCGGCTCTGCCCTCCGCCTCCCCAAGCCCCTGCCCCGGGGGCCCGGCTGCCCTGGGGCCGGGTGGGCTCTGAGCGAGAGCCCGGGGTGCGGGAGAGCTGCTCCCCRCCTGCTGCCGGAGGTGAAGGTTCTGCGGGGCAGGACACACGACTCCTACACAGTCGGGGGCTGCAGGTGTGCGGTTTGAATATGGAAAGGCAGAAAACACCTCTGAAACTCCCCTGACCTGAACACACAAGAGCAGCACACTCAGTCACTGCAGGTTTCACGGGCACTGGTGAGGTGCTTTTACTCTCGCCTGGGGATTCCTGTTCGGTGCTTAGCAGAACACTGGGCTCCTGCTGRGGTTTTCATGGCTCCATGATCAGGCCCATGTTAGGACCTGCCCAGCATGGGACAGAGGCGACCTGGCCTTCGCCTCTGCAGAGGTGCGGGATGATCTCCTTGTCCATGGTTTTATTCTGGGTTTTTATGGCTTTTATAGTTTCTCCTGCCTTCCTTCCAGGTGGCTACATGGCGCAGTTGCAATGAAAAGGGRACTTGGAAGGGGCTGCAGGATCCCGGGGGCCCAGGTGTTCACTCTGCAGGGTRTCATCCCTCCTGGTGCAGGGAAATGGAGAAATCTTTAGCCCAGGACAAAACCCCATACGGGATGGGTTACTGCAGCACTCCCTGTGCGGAGCCCGTTCCAGACCATTCCAGTTCATTCCCACATGCAGGCATGGAGAGAAGGGACAGGGTGCACTATAGACAAYTTGGGGATTTGCACCCATGGGTGTCTCTCAGAGATAGGCAGGATTTGACTTCCTGAGGCACAGAACAGCACAAGCCAAACTGGACACAGACACAGCTGGAGAGGGGAACAYAGCCAGGATTGGCTCCTGGAGTTTCAGGTACCATTTCAGTGGTTATATTTGGTGTGCTATAAAAATTAGTTAATGTAGGTCCATGTGATCCTCTGTAAAACACTATCTCCATCCCAATGAAGGGATGCATTAGGAAGCACTCGAAGCAGCCCTAGACAGAGAAACCTCAGCTCCAGACACAGTCACTGCCTGCACTTGACCAGAGGTGAAGCCACCCTTTCAATCTTTATTTCTTATCTGGCCAGAGTGAAGTGCTCTGAAATAGAGAGTTTGAGAAAGAATCACTGGCTGCCCSGGGGGAATGAGGGTGTTCAGCTCACACTCCCTCCCTCAGGCACTGCAATTCTTACTTACCACAAGCTTTGATTTTGCAATCTCCCTTTATTTTTTTCACTCAGAACATAAAGACTAGACAGCAAACGCAAGCACACAACCCTACCCGAGAGACAGAGCTGTCCCAGGCTCCCTCAGCTCCCAAAATCCCTTCCTTAGCCAATCCAATCCATCTCTGTCCCCAAAGCTGAGCAGGAACRTTTCTGTAGTAAGAATTAAATGTATTGGGCTAATTCTCCTACCTATAATCTCATTCTCCATCCCAGCCTCTGCAAGACAAAAGCACTGAATACACCAGAGAAGCTAATATGCACAAGAGTCTTAGGGAAAAGGCAGGAATGCAGTCTTCTAAAACTTGCTTGAGATAGATAGTCCCTTAGCCTAAATGCCCTGATTTTTTGGTTTAAATTTAAATTTWWTTTTTTTTCTAATTTTCTCTGCGTTGTTCCAAACTTCTGCTATTTGTAAAACAGAATTGATGCTGTAGTGCTCTAGGAAATGGTTTCAGCCAGGCATTTTGACATGACTTTATTGATGCATCAATAGCATAAAAGTAGTACCAGCATTAATCTGATTTACAGGAACAAGTCTTTGAGCTCTGATTGCACAGAAAAGTTTGAGTCACATCTAGAATGTGTTGCCAGATAAACTAGAATATTTTGATCATGCTGTGTCCAGGTATCACAGCRAAGGAAGAGGGACTAGGAGAGGAGACATAATCACATTAGAGGTTCAGAAGAAATTAAATACAACATGAAATCTTAAAATTCTTGTTATTAATTAAATTATAGACATGACCAGAAACAAAAGGTTTCCTTTTTCTAGAARCCTGATGACACAGTCTAGGAGAGGAAAAGGGCTTGAGACACCCTCGCCACTATACTGCAGATAAATCTTTTGATGCTTTAACATTCTCAAAGAGGTTAAAGGCATTCAGTGCATTAAAAAAGTCATGACCTCAGGGAGAGACGTGGGGGAAGCAGAAGTGCAGCTCTGCAGAAGCACCCCCAGCAGTCTGGTCAGTCCTGGGGACAGCCCCAGCCTAGAATGTCCCCCTTCCCTGAATTGATGTCTTCTTCCAAAGTAACCAGAGAAGTCTATTAGCCTTCCTTCCCTGCCACAGGATCTCAGAGTGTAKTCCTTCTTTGCAGTAATGTGGGGGTGCATATTGAAGGCAAAAACAAAGAGACGTCCCTGCTGGTTGCTTGCACAGTGTTCAGTCACCTCAGCTTGGACACGAGTTCTTTATCAATCTTACACTCGCTCTACATCTCCCTCACTCCAGGTTGAAAGCAGCCTGCCTCCTACACATTCCCAAACACACAAGTTACACCTATGAGCATCTCTGTGATCCCCCAGATCACAGTGCCACAACATTCCCTGATGCCCATTTTCCCACACGTGTGCTCCCTGAGCCCCAGCACCTACACTGATAACCAGCTGCAGCATGGACATGGGAATCCCAGCGATAGCACCAGATGCTGTCATGGCAATAACCTGAATTGCAATTCAGATGAGGACAGAACAGAAACAGTTTATTGCTATGGCTATAGAAGAGAATAGGTAGCATTAGAGCAACTGACTCTGCTGGTGAACAATTAAAAAAAAACAGGGAGAAAACAAATTAAGCTGCTTCAACTTCCCTTTTCCTGTGCTAGTTGTATCTTTGGAGATCTCTGTGGTCACAAGCACACACTAGTGAGCAGTCTCGCTATGGGCACAGCCTTCTGCCTGCCCAGTACCCCTGCCCACAGTCCCAGCCCTCACCCCTGCTTCTCAGGTCCTTTACTTGCTGGCTGGTTCAGCTGGATGCACCAAACACGAGTGCTCTCACAATCGTCCCTTCAGCACTCCACATTCTGGTCATACTCCAGTGTACAGCTGCCAGATTTCACCCTTCCGGACAGAATGTTCTGTTTCAGATAYCATCAAATGTTTCTGTGTCCTTCAATATCCTCTAGTAAATCTTAATTATTTTTTTTTCTCCTGAGGGTCTCTTAAGCTTCTGATAGGGGATTGGGTTTTTTATTTTGGTGGCCTCCTCATACCAAGTGAAAAACACAGCTCAATAAAACTGGAGTATGTGGACTTCAAAATGCTCTATAAGCTTAAACCCTCTAATGCAATCAATATGGTTTTTCATTCCCAAGGTAAACATCTACAACAAGAGACTGACGAAACAAGGGAGCTCTGCTGATGCCAACACGTGGCTTAARCTGGASTCATTAGCAGCAGAAACAAAGGAASCKCAGACTGGAATCTAAGTCAGAGAAGGGAAAATTGGGTCCATCACACTGCCTGAGTTTTTAACTGCTGTTTCTTCTGCAGCTGGCAGATGTCCCAAGAACGTGAAGTGGTAAAGACTCCAGTGCCCAGCTCTGAAGGACCACTGTTCATACAGGTTCATCCACACTGTAATTCTACCTGGGCCTTTCCTGACCTGCCTCTCCTAAGCACTTCATCAATTTATGATCATTCTCCCTTGTTTTAGATGACTAAAGAGTAGGAACTCTCAGTGTGACTCTGGACTGACCTGTACTAAAAGCTGKAATTCAGCTGAAGTGCCAGCAGGGKATTTCAAAAAGGTGAAATGACACAAGTCATATATACCCACTACATGCACAAGGCCAACAGAATCACTCCAGGCTATTCTGAGTTCTGCTTTCTTCAGGACAAGAGCTAATCCATCATGAAGGTTTCACTGTGATCACTATTTCAGGAGACAGGGTGGGGGTTTGGTCAAGACGCCCACTCAGGCTGTACTTGGCATCTCCACCTCCACGCTTTGTAGTCCAATAACCAAAGCAGAGGGCGGATACCAGCGGCTGCTCTGTGCCCTTGCCATAGCCTGAGCCCAAGCACATGGGACACACAGCCCTCCTTYTATACTGGAACAACACACAGAGAACCACGAGTGATGAGCAACAACCTGGGGAATAATTTATAAYCTCCAGCCATTCCTGTCCTATCCCCATGAAAAGTCTGCTCTGCAGGACTCCATGTACACTTTACAGTTTACCATGAGAAGCACCTTCAATAGGCAGAGTACTTTTTCTTTGGTCATGACACCAGGTTAGAACTAGCTCATGTCACATGCACTGGTCTCTGTCAACAAAGCCTGACCTACAAAGTAAAAGGCAGCACTTCTCTTTTATGAAGTCAGTTACATCTGGGCATCATTAGCTCATCATATTTTGATGCCAGGAGTCCTACCTAAAACTGTTTTATCTTCTTTTTAATATTGAAAAACCATAAGAATGTGTAAAGGCAAGGTTACTGTTTGGAAACATTTTGCCTGTTATTACATGGATGTTTTCTCTGCTTGCTTCTGACTCCACATTGGGAAGAAACTTCCTCCCTTGCTTCCCTTAATGTGGCAATATTTTCCTTGTATCATCATCATTTTGCTGATGACAAGAGAACTGCAGGATTAGCCTTGTTTTGGTAGGAATGGTGAAAGGTTAACGGTAGTTAAGGTCTTTAAGAAAACTTTGATTTCTAAAATTTTTTAGTAATAGTTTTTCTGCCTCATCCATTTCTCAGAGACAACAACATTCTTGTACATCATACATTCTTGAATGCTACAAGCATTTTTGTAGGTCTTTATATACATTTTTTTAAATTGACCAATCAAACCTTTTCAGCTGTCTTAAATGCACCATTTGGCATAGGAAGGAGAAAAAGCCTGTAACTCTACTCAGCTCCTCTTCACACTTGCGATGTGTTTCTCCTGACACTGTCATGAAAGATGCCCATTTCATCCTGACTGATAGAAAAAGGTCCTCATAATGAAAAACGCTCTCATATTAAGCCATGAGATAAAAATTTTCAATTAATACAGCACTAAAAAGATGAAAAGACTTCCAAGTAACAACTAGCTGGAATATAAATTCATCACTAAAGCTTGCTGTCTTTTTAAAACCTAACAATCCATCTACCCTCCAGTGCTTYAGTGCTACATCTTATACCCTTCTATGAACAAAAGAAGACACAACAGAAACATGTTGAAATCTCTAAAGCCATGTAAAACCCGAAGGCATTAAAATTTATTAAATGATGCAATAACAACAGAATTCTTTATTTACAATAGCATTATTTAACATCAAATAAGCAAATAGCATCAGCAAAGCAATATTAACTTGCATAAATGTATTTAAAATTTCTCTGAATATATCTACCTTTGCATAAACTGCTAACACTAGAAATACAAACATCAATGCAGGTGAACAAAGTGATGTTCAGAGTCAACTCCGTTTTGAAAATAAATCACAACCTGAAACACTGTAAGCTTTCTCCTGAAGAACCATAGTTTATATATTGCTTAATTTTACCCTTGTATAATCTTTTCATATACACACATCTCAGATGCAACTTCATGATGAACTGTACAAATAAAACCCACAAATGACATAAAGGGAAAAAAATTAAATGACAGTAAATGTTTGAAGAAATGTGTCCATCATCTCTATTGAACAACATAAAGATTAAGTGATGATGCACTTATTCCAAAATTGTACACAATTCACTATACAAATATAATACATCAGACAGCTATGTAGGAATATACAAGACTTAAAAACAGATCTAAGGCATTATGCTAGATTTTAGCATTTTGAGGTTCTTGCACATAGCTTTACCTGTAGTAAGAAACTTAAAAGATTTTGTTTTAGTCTACAAAGAAACACCAGGGAGAAAATTCTAATTAAAATCAAAGCCACTACAGTAAATTTTCTTTTGTGCAGAGAATGCTTTTGCTCTTAGGCAGCATACTACCATACAAATACTAGAAAACTTTTAAATTCACACCAACAATTAATGGCTTAAGTTGCATTTCAAAACTGATTGTGTATCTTTGGGTTCTGCAAGTGGAGCTGTGCCACCCATTTCATCTGTTAAGCCCATATGAATTCCGCTTTTAAACAAAGATTAAAAAATGTATTGTATAAACTGCAAAAACATTGCTTTTAATTAATACAGGCCCAAAGGGATACCGGTGTGGGACAATATTTTAAGGATTGAGTACAAATTAACTCCTTGTAGCAAAACAGCTCACTTCACTTTTTAAACTCACCACATTACATGAACACTTAAACAGGTCGTACGACCATGTATATATGCTTATTTTTCACATTATGCGCCTTTCACATTTAATAATGTAAATAGAACACTGATTAATTGTTCTGTCAAACAAAATCCAAGTACTTTCTCCGACAAATTTACTGTATACAGGATGAAAAATACTGATAATGAAGGGAATTGATTTGGCTTTTTTGTTTCTATAGTGATCAATATGATCAGAAGATTCCTTCACTCACTTTTCTCTTTCATTACTTAGAAGACGACAAAAGTCACAATGAACCCAAAYGGAGCCAAAGTGATAGGTACAATCTCCTTTCTTTCAAAATGGCAATGGATGATGAAGTATCATAATCACTACAGATAWGGGTTTGCAGGTCTGTGGTGAAATGGGACAAATTTAAACTATTTTTTTCCACTGTGTAAAAGAATAATCTATATGCAGAGGTTACGTTAAGAACTGAAAAAGAATGGAATAGCAACAAAATTATTTTAAAACTCATTTACACTTTGTGGTGCATGAAATTAATTCCATCAAATTTATACATTTCTTATATAAGTAATTTTTTTGTCAGATACATAATGCAAGTTCAACACCAAAGTTGCAGTAATGAAGCTGTGGAGGTCRGGGCTGATGGTTATTTCTGTTTCCCATCAGTAGGTCAAAGAATRGCTCAGCTGACCAAATATTCTGTTTGAGTTTGGCAACAGAATGGTGACAGCTGAAAAAGTGTTGCTTCTCCAGAATGGTGGCTTCTCCAGAATGGTGGCACTGTCCTCCTTAGGGACAAACACAGAAACAGCCTTTATCGTATTTTCCTCAGCCTTAACATAGAATAGCTGCAATTTTATTTGAACTCCCACCTGAATACCAAAACAAATTAAATGACAACAGGACAAACCTTTCAATCCCAAAAGGCAGGGCTGATGAGATATTATAAAACGCATAGCATTTTACATTACATCAAAAAAATTGCATTCAGGTTAGAAAGTCTGTGGATTAGTGTCCTGGTTCCGGCCAGGATAGGTTTAACTTCTGCATTAGCCAGGAGGAGGCATGGCTAGGACCCAGAGGTTATTCTATACCACCTCACATCATTGCCGGGGGCGGGGGAAGGGAGTCTCTTCCCAGGAGAAGGGCTCTCTTCTGGATCAGCGCAGCGCGGCCGAGGGAACGTCGGGCATTGTCTACTGTCGTGGGTTTCCGTGAGATTCATCTGCCTCTTTCTTGTACCCTCTGTCACTAGTATTGTAGCTGTTACKGTTTTCTTATCTCATTGCTGTTTCCAGTAAATTGTTCTTATCTCAACYCATGATCTTTACCTTTTGTGCCTCCGATTCTCCTCTCYAGCCCTCCACAGGGGAAGATGGAGGGGCAGCGAGTGGGCTTGCGGTTTGGAGAATCTCAGTGGGAGCACTAAATTAGGGAGTACCATTCCTAAACAATTAGGAGTCAGCAGAAAGAAAACAGAGGTCAAACTCATCAATTTCTTAATATTCCAAGTCCTCAGAAACTGATGTCAGTATAGTAAAAGATTATTCAAACCACAGTGGGCAAGGAAAAAAACCAACATGCCTTAACAGTGGCCTGCTTAATAACAGTTTTTCTAAGATTTGTTACGAAAGGATATAAACATACAAAAATCAAGAACTGGTTCCTACAGCGGCTGCATATAATATAGGTAAGTTAAATGATATTATGAGCAGAATCACAAGGCTTAGAAAATGAGAAGTCTCAAGCCTACAAATTAGGTCTAATCAAGGCATTGTGATCCTTTACAAAACACTTTTCCAGGAGACACACACGGCTAAGAAGATATCTAATTTAATACTGAAGTACCTCATTTGGAATCAACTTCACAACATGTATATCTCACAAAAATTATACAAGTAAAACACTTAAGTTTTCAACTTAAATTATTGCTTGTTTACATATAAACTGGGTTTTATGTACCTTACAAAACGTCCTCGTAGTCCACACCGCTTTAAAATAATCAGAAACACGATAGTGGTGAAGTCTGTAGTGATGTCTGCTATAGGTATTATAGGATTTGTTATTTTCCCAGCTGAGGGGAATGGGAACCAGAAATTAACATGCTTTAAAGCAGGTATCTTTGATATTATGCACCAATTCTGCCACTACCATAATCAGTACATGCATTACCATCGAACTTCGCTGTTCAGCATCCAGTAACTGGCTGTCCAGATTGCTGGAAACACACCTAAGGAAATAACGGAGTAACCAGTTTTTTAATTCTATTAGAAAGAGGAAGATGACAGAGGTCAGGAGAGCCAGGTTAAAAAAAACAGGATTTGCTGATCATTAGGAATTTAATTAAATGAGAATGTAACCAACGTGTATGTTTGGATTCATGACTTGCATCATAAACACTACCACAAAACCCAACCAAATCACCCCTTATAAACAGCCCTCTCACAGGGTAATTTTCATCTGTTTTACAACTTTAACCCCATTCAAAATTGGTCTGTATAGTTTTCTGCATCGGTTGATCTYCTCTGACTTGCTGTCAGTAGAACGTGCTTGTTGGAGGTCTCTATATGTACCAGAYGTTGCTTCTACGCCCTGCTCCACGCCTCCTCTCCCCCCCAAAATGCAGGCCTTAGTCTAAAACACCAGTTTTCAGACAGAACTGAATCCTTTGCACCAGACTGAGTAAGCCAGGGAAAACAAAGCAAAAAAACCCCAAGGTCTAGAACTAAACAGAAACAGAACAARAGCATGGTTGTTTTTCCTTAAATACATACATTTAAATACATTCAATCTGACATGGTTTATGAAAATTGCCTGTCAACATTTACTTTGCAGGAGAGATCTAAGTTGCACTAAGGTGAATGCAGTGAACAGACTGAGCAATGTCTGTACGCTAGCTTCAGGCTGTCAAAGAAGAGGCTGCTCTTCGGCAAYGGCCACCAGGCTTCCCTCGGGAAGGCAGGGCTGAGTCCTGTCGGCAGCAGGAAGCGGCCGGGGCTGGCAGCTCTGCTGGGACACGACAAACAGACGCAGCTCTTCAAACTGGTAAGGATTTGGGGCCCTAAGCCCAGTCAGCTGAAGAAAGGAGCAACCAAACCACCCTCGGGGTCAGCAATATTTCTGCAAAAGAAGAGAAACGGGAAAAACAAGTGAATTCTTTGTGCTGGGATAGTGAAGATGGATAGGTCAGTGAGATTTGGGATGATGGAATGTAACACCCACTGTCAACCATGCATTAGTGTAATACTTTACACCAGAAATTTAATTGGAATTTATAAAGTTAAACTATTTTTTGCATACACTAATACAACTGACCAGCMATTTAATTCCTTTGATATCAATGAGGTTGTTTAATGTCACTGCATTCTATGGACCTTAATTCATTCCAGTTATCCTGGATGTTACAACAACTCAGGATCATCCACGTCTTGTAAACTCCAGCTAAAGACATGGCAATAGGTTGTAAGTGAAGTCTCATTCATTCATACGTGCAAAAATCTGCCTTTCTGCTGCATCACTGTAAAAGGAAACAACTGCCCTGGCTCACTTTCCCTTCCAAGACCCATAATGAGAAGTGAATAAAGAAGTAAAACCAACTTCAGCCACTGATCCCTAGAGATTTTTTACCTCATACTTAATACCCTCACAATGTCTTTACACAAATACAGTACAAACTGGTTTCAGCTGAGTTGATTATCTTCTTTCTTATTCACAAAAAAACCCTCAGGATGTGGTTTTCACAGTTGTTTCAAGACTATTCCTTCCAGTGGCTGCAATCTGCGCCTGTCTTCCTCTCCTTGTAAATGCCTGCTCCCATGGGGAGCTGTGGTCACTCAGGTCACAGAGTCAATCCAGCCAAACCCATTTTCCTCCTCCCCTGGGGCTGCTTTTTGCTCATATCCCCTGGCTCTGGCAGTGGAGCCGTTCTTTGCTCGCTGCTTCCTGCCATGCATGAGGAAGGCCCTGTTGGCTCAGGAACAGTGCTGGGGGTAGGCAGCTTTCTCATCAGTCCATGTGCACTCTAGAAGCTGTCTGCATCATGCTTTGGACCTTACCACACTTTCCTCTGCATTCACACAAGGMCTAAACATGTATCTGTATTGACAAATAAAGTCAACTCTCAAGAATCATTTTGGATTACAAGAAAGCAAAGTCCTATGTTTTGTACATCCCCTATTCCCAGTTTAGCTGGTGCAGCTGGAGCTCTTTAGAGGCAACCAGCCACAGGAAGCAGTAAGTCCAGATCATGGCTCCTCCTTCCTTCATCACAGCAGACACACCACACCCACATCCCTCATGTCCTGACTAATATGGACAAACTAAACTTTTCCTCTTTTYAACATGCTGAGAGGCAGTTCAGAGACCCTGTGAGCAGTTTTTAAAGATAAAGTGGAAACAAAAGTGAATATCCAAAGATGTTCTTATTTTTAAGGTGGGTGGGCATTTAGCAAACAGTATCTCCAGGGAAATACTAAATAAACAATTCTATTCTATCAGCAAATTGAAAAAAAAAACCTGTGTACTGCAAAAGTTGCATGTTATTTATACAGCTTGAACTTCCTTAAAAAATGATGCAGGAGTAGTTTATAGCTCAGTTGCATGAAAAAAAGCAGCTGTTTAACCTCTGTTACAGTTCAAAGTTTAATGAAATGTATTTATAATGCACATAAACCATCTGCATTTTCATTGACAGTCARAGGTATATTAGTAGAATAAAAGTAAAAACACAAAGTGCAGTCTAATGYACCTTTCCAAAATAATCCCAGAGGTTTTAAGAAGTTGCTTTTCTTAAGGTGAGATACAGCTTCTCTCATGCATTGCTACTGTCCCTGTCATTGTCATGGCACTGACTCCATTATTTTCAATTTACACTCCAGATATTCCCTGCCCAAAGTCATGCCATTCATTCTTTCTACCTGCACCTTGCCTTCTCTCCACCCTCTCTTGTACCCTTTCTGTCACATGCACTCTCTTKTCCTTTTCTCTTCAATCATTACTTAGAATCCACCTCCTCCTTTAGTCTGCTTCTGTCTCAACATCCTTATTCCATTTCTTTCCTCAGGAGTACCTGGTATTTTCTTCTCTTGACAGTCAGGTTTCTCTTAGCACATGAAATTTAAGTGGTTAGGGAATGCACTATATAGGAGACCTTCCAGCAGCCTCCAAGTTCCTAAAAAGGCCCACAAGAGAGCTGGAGAGGGACTTTTTACAATGGCACAGTGACAGGACAGTGGGCAATGGCTTTAAACTGAAAGACAGTAGGTWAAGATTAGATAARAGAAGGAATTCATTACTGTGAATGTGGTGAGGCACCRTAACAGGCTGCCCAGAGAAGTTGYGGATGCCCCATCCCTGGAAGTATTCAGTGTTGGATGGGGCTTTGAGCAAGCCAGTCTAATGGCAGAAMGTGTCCCTGCCCRTGGCAGGGGGTTGGAGCTAYGCATCTTTAAGATCCCTTCCAATTCAAACCATCCTAAGATTCTGTAAGAGTACCTCAATATATGACAACTTCTGCTAGAGCAAAACACACTGCATCTTTTCATTTATCAATGTGAACATGAAATGGTTACTCTTAATGTACAGATCCCCAACTTTTGGAGACAAGTCATTTGTATGTTTAAATGAACAATGAAGGTGTGAGAAGAATTGGTGTCTGGGAAGTTTTAAGTACATATGAATATAAAAAAAGACAGGGATGCAATAAAATACATCTACGGCTACTTCCGCCTCGGTCCTTTCACATTCTTCATTTTAATTCATGTTAGTAACTTTTCAGACAAATGTTCATGATTTCCCCTGGCCCAGGAGGGACGCGGGGGCAGCGGCGGCCGCCGCTAGATGGCGCCACCCSCGCGCCGCTCGGCCGCCCTCTGTCCGTCTGTCTGTCCGTCYGTCCCTCCTCYGCCTCTACAGAGCGCGCCTCCCTCACATTCGTTACTGTTACCCAGGGCACCTGTAACTTTGTAAGACACCCTATCCGCTCCAGCCACAGCACATTCACCGCCCCGCTGCCTCTGCCCCTCATTTCTTACCCGTGCTGCATCTCCGTCCTGCTTTATCATATCCATTCCAGGCAGCTGGTTTGGAAAGAGATTGCCTCCCCTCATAGCAGGATCATTAACCTATTGGTAACAAGATAATAAGGAGGATGAATTAAAAAAAACATTGGGAGTAGGTCTGGGAATTAAAAAGACATATTACAGACCATTACACTGCCTGCTTGCATGCTCCAACACCGACTCCTGACACTATGCTGAAGTCAGGGAAGTGACTGCAGAGCCAAGCACCCCTCTTGCACAGCGTGTGTTTGACTCGTTATTCTGCTTCACCATCAACAACAAAGATTTCATTCGTGATACTATGACCCTTATGCATGTTTTACGAAGCAGGCTCCATAAAATAGGTCAGTGTTATCTGAAGAGGACATCTCTGCTAACAAAGTTCTGAAAGCAGAAACATGTAACTACTTTCCTAACCTCAATAACACACGGCTTTGCTGCTTGCAAACCACCACACAATTTTTTTCAACGCCTGATGAGATAACATGTAGGCTAAATTATACCAACTACTAACTTAGTTCTAATACTTTTCTATTTTGTAAGCAATAGGAGAAAKATAGCATTAAATGGGAAAACGTGCAGTGGCACGCCTTCCTAAAGGGATGATATACACAATTTTCTGAACACAGTCACAGGAAAGTATTGAAGCTGTGCATTTCTGCACAACCAAAAGGTCTGTCATGCTTAGTTATGTGGAAAGATGATTTGCCAAATTTACAGCATTGCTTTCTCAGTCAAAGGATTAATCTCACCATGTAGCAACTGGCATAAAATRCAAAACAGAGCCCTTCAGCAAAGTTCTGAAATATTAAAAGAAACAGCTTTCCTTGTAAGTTTTGCAGGGAAAGAAATTTTCCTTCCAGGGAGTCTCTGTTGATTCTGTTACTTCACTCAGAGAAGATGGGTGGGATAACAGTGAAAATATGCCCCTTCAGATCTCTCAGGAAGGAAAAAGATGTTTTCTGTGTCACCTGTCCTTTAGGATACGTGTTTCCAAGCAGAGTAAATTCTCCCTGTGGACTACCCCACTTCAGCTACAGCAACCTGCTGCAGCACAAGGAGGAATCACAAAATCACAGAATGGGTAAAGTGGAAGTGGCCACCGTGGCCCAACCTCCCTGCTCAAGCAGGGTCATTCTAGAACACACAGGGTTGTGTCCAGGTGGTTCTTGAGTATCTTCAGTGAGGGAGACTCAGCAACCTCTCTGGGCAGCCTGTTGCAGTGCAGTCCCCTGCACAACAGAGAAGTTCTTCATGCTCAGGTGGAACTTCCTGTGCATCAGTTTCTGTCCATTGCCTCTTTCCTATGGCTCGGCACCACCAAGTAGAGCCTACGAGAAGAGCCCAGCTCTATTCTCTTGACACTATCCCTTCAGACAGAGACAGGTAAGATCCCATCTCAGTCTTCTCTTGTTGAGGCTGTCTTGAATTTACCACACAAAGTCTTCTCATTTCTGGTCCTCCCGATTGTTATTTCTGCTGCTATTCACTGATTTTGAAAAATGCCATCCCATGCAACCACCTAAACACTGTTTTCAAATGCTGCCAGAGACAAGACTACAAYTCAATGGGAAAGATTAAAACTTAAAATATTTTTGCCATAGGAATTTTAACTCCAAAGAAATTGATTAAGTGCTGCAAGCATCCTCGTGATGTTTACTGCTTCTTAAAGTGGACAGATTTCTAAATCTGAATGTGAAAATTTAAATCAGAAGGGAAAATAATATTAYTGTATTCAGAAAGGAAGACAGTAGACAGCTTTGCAGCTGTATCTTCATGCATTTGATGAATCCATGTTTGAAAAGTGCTTTCTGCTACTGATCAACATTCATCAGAATKCACAAGCACAAAAACCTTTTCTGATTGTTCAGCAGACAAAGGGAAGTAAAAATRAAAAGCAGAAATAGAAAATTTTTATCCTCCATCAGCAGCAGTTTTGGAACAAAAAGATGACTGCATGATTTGCCTTATGACACTTAGGACAGGTATGGAAAAGAAGGTGGCTCCAGGCCACCACAAAAAGAACAAAGGTATCAATGAAGTTTCTATGAAAGAATCTCTTTGCCAGTGATGATGCAAGAATCCTGACTGACATGGTATCAGATTAAAAAAAAAACCAAACAACCCAAACTGAAAAAAAACCCAACCAAAAAAAAMCCCTACTATTTTGTTATATGAATACATTTGCTTCAGAAGACCTTAAAACAAAACACCRTACTTTAACTTTCCTGACTGAAAAAAAAAAAAATTCAATTAGAAAAGGATGGAGAGGGACAAAGAAAYTGAAAGGTTTTTATAATTTTCTGAAGAAAGGTAAAGTGGTGTTATCTGACTAAAAAAGAACAAATACATTTTTACAATTCCTTTGCAATTAAGCATAATTCATAGCTACCCACTAGTAAAGCAAAGTTACATAACAGGTGTCTAACAATATAAGTTTCCTACCACTCCAGAGCTCCTTTCATCCAGTATGCTGAATGAAATCAAAATACTGTTTCAAGATAACTCTTAACAGATGCCAYGATAATTTTGGCCTGGGGAGCACTGCCCTGTGTGGATTATTGAACAACTACTCTGAGTGGACTTCTGAACAGGGGGTTATTTCATATAGTGAAAAGCCTCCTTTCTTGCATAGGTTTCAAACTTCTTCTTTGATAGCTCAGTGAATAGCATGGATCCATGATGCAATGTAACTAACAGGCAAAACCATGGTAATAGTCCACCCTGCAAACAAGAAGATGAGGACAAGGGCGCAGTGAGATCTCTGAATGGTGCAGCACCAGGAAGGTTTACTTCCTTGATGCCTGGGGAAGCTGTTTTGGACAGGAGGAACCTGAAGACATGGCAGCTAGCATTTCAGCATTCCTGGTAGCAGCCTCCTGGAAGAAACACTAGTAAGAGCAGCCTGAATAGATTTAATGTAATTATAAGAGAGAAGATGATAATGAGACAAGATCTCATTCCTCAAATATATAAAAGAGCCTCTAAGTATGTAACAACAAGCACATTTCAGACATAATCTTTATACTTATGGATGCTGGAAGCCCAGGTGGTAAACAAGGGAAGTTGGAGATAACACAAATATGACTAGAAAAACACCAAACTTAGTATTTCTGAGCACTGGATATAGCTGTATGGTACAGCCACAATGAGAGAGGAGAYAGAGCCAACCAAATCTGTTTGGTACTGGGGATAATATAGCTGCTTCTCATCAGGTAAGCAAGTCCAGACACAGCTGTTTACTATTAGGCAATAGATCTTACTTCCAAAACCATCCAATAATAATGCCAAGGTTTTTTTTCAAAAGCTAGCACATATTTGCAGTGTAATCACTGCTACTCTCACTGCGGTTAGGAAGAGACAAGCATGTGAAGTTCAAATTATGTGACACTGAATAAGTAAACAGAAATGTAGGTGACAGTATAAGGAAACCCCAAAGAATGAATGAAATGGCAACAGTCAGCAGAATTACAGAAAATACAGTCATTTTGAAAACCACCGGTTACAAGAAAAACTTCAGCACAGTCTAGGTCAAATGCTAAATAAAGATGTCAAACAGTAAAACACTATGCCCTGAAAACAGRAAAAAAAAGGGCATCAATTTTAGTATCAAGTATACACTTATAGTTATTCATGTTTCTCAAGAAAGGAAATGTAAAGCAGTGCAACACATTCCTGAGGACTAAAAAGTACTGTCTCGTGGCCCAGAAACAGCCCCTCAGCTGTCAGCTGGCCACCTCTGACCTAAACCAAGCATAAAACATTTGCTTGCAGATGACACAGTGCTGGGGCAGTAAATCAGGAGGGAAACAGGTTACTGTYACAGAATGAGCCATGACACTTGCTTAAACAGACTCAATCTAAGAAATGCAATTTGATGGAGACAGGAGGGAGGCAGTACTTCTAGAAACAAAGAATGCAGGTTTCATCCATGCAGAATGTGTTAAGCAGAATTTGGGAGATCATCACAAGGGTTTCAGTGTGACATTGTCACCAAAAGAACCAAGGCAACCTACMGATTGGAAGACAAATTACAAGCAGAACTTTATTCCACAGTTTTGGTGCAGTCACTGTTAAATCACTGTCTCTGGCTRCTCTGTTCACATTTCTAGATGGAGGTTACAACAATGGAGTTTTAAAGGAGATCCAAAAGAGGGAACTGATGGGCTGAAAACCAAATGTTGAGATGGATAAAAAGCCTCAGCCTATTCAGCTTACTGAAAGTTAGATAAATGCTATCTTGAAACAAGATCTTGTCATGTAACAGGAAGGAAAAGCAGTGTGACAGCTGTGCCAGGGGAAACAGTAGCCTGCATGGAAATCTTTGAAATAAAACCAGATCGCTTCCTCCATTGCAGTTTGTCAATTCAGGTTCCTGGCAAAATTTATGTAGCATGGGTATGCTGAGAAATCAGATCAGGTCATCACCTTTAAATCCCCTCTCTTTTCTTTTCTGWTTTTACTATTATTTTACTACATTAAATGTGTCCAACTCCATGCACTTGGGAACTAATAATAAAAAACGTCTTCTATAAATTGGCTTAGCAACTGGGAATATCAGAGAAGGTGACAGATTTGGGTGTATCAAAATTACTTTGGGTCACCAGTATATAGCAGCTGTAAAAGACAAATGTGATCTGCAGCTATATCTGTCAGAGTATTCCAAGAGAAATGGGGAAGAACTAGTGTTATGCACATGGCTCTGGTACTTAGGAAATASTGATTCAAACTAGAACAGCTGCAGGAAAGAAAAGGGTATTTAAAGCCTAAGAGACTGAAAAACTGTGGCTTGTTTGGCTTAGAAGAAAAACCCCGCAAAGTGCAAAACTAAACAATCTAACTATCTCAAACTAACAAAAAAAAAAATCATGTTGATATAATCTTTCTAAAATAAAAGAAAGGAGACATTTAAGGTAAAGGGCAATACTGGAAAAAGTAAATACTCTGTTATCAAATTTAGGCTGGAAAAAGGTCATACATTAACAAGCCTTTAATAAAACCAGCTTTAAACTGGAACACTGTGGTATCAGGGAAAAAAAAATTAGCAGGAGATGTTACCCGAAGACACAAGAGGTACTTTCCTGTCAATATTTCTAAGAAAAGTCCATAATTTCAAGCCTGTGTTTTTAAACAAGCTTTGTTTTGAACAAGCTGGGGGTCAGCCTTGAAACAAATATATGAACCTATTAATTAAGAAGATTGGTTTGTCAAATACTTATTAATGCACTGCGAGAGTTTAGTGGCAGGTTGACAAACAGAAATGTTTTTTCTTATTTCAGATATCTTAAGTAGCAATAATTCAGGAACCTATTTTATATGCACCACATTACAAAAAATGTGCATTTTGTGCTTGTAAAGTTGCCAGATGGATAGTTCTGAAAGCTGATTGAATATTTATTGYCTGGGACTACAAACACTGTGGCAGTTGAAGCATCTTTCAAACCCTGCCCACGCTGGCAGYTTTCACTCTTCTCTCTAGGAAGCAGTTGCCTGCCATCCAGTTAGCCTCCACTGCAGGGAAAATCAGCAACTGCAACTGTGCTACGTTCACTCACCTACTGAGAGAACAGGAGCTACCATCAGCACGTSCTTCCCACAGAGGACCAGGAGCCATAGCTACCATGCTCTCTACCTCATTGCTCACCTTGGCTATTGGAGTGCAGAACTCTCCAAAGCCCTTTAAACATCATCATTTCTCAAGAAAACCAGTAAAAGAAACATAATGCAGCAGACCTGAAAAACTRCTGGAGGTAAAAGCAAATCCTCCAGCTGTCATCTCACATCCTTAGATTCTCACCTGCTCAGGACCCATGGAGGACAACCCTGATGTAGGCACAGAGGTCGCTGAGGTCATGCTGATCTGCCCTGTCATCTGGTTCATGTTGTTCATACCACTTGTGTTGGTTGCCATGGATACACTGATGTTCATGTTATTGTTGTACATGCTGGTGCTTGCTTGCTGCCCAAAATGTGGTGGGGACTGTTGTGAAAACATGCTACAGCAAGGAATGGAAAAAGCAATGTGTCAGAATGCTGAAGCCACTAAAAAACCATTTTCAATGTATCTTAAGCTAGAATTTGTATATACTGTCATTTATTCCAACTTTAAAGAAAAAACTAGTTTTCAGCTGCATTGAAGTTCAAGGGGTAGATTTTCAAAATTTAAGGTCCCATGTCTGTGCACAAAAATGCATGCCTTTGCATGTGAAACTATGGCAGAGTACAAATCTGTTATGCATGTGCAAGAAGAGCCAATTAGCTGTTTAAAGGAGCTTTGTACGTATTTTTAAGTAATTTTTGGAGGGAGAAGAAAACACCATTAACCTCCAGTGTTAGCACAACACAGAATTGTTGAGCTAATATCAGACATAGGGCAACAAACTTTCTTTTTTTTTGCAAAAGAGTCTATTTGCATATATGAATACCAGATTTGCACATACAATTATGGCAAGTGGGCTTACAAATATAGACATGCCATTGTGCAGAGATTTATTTACTAAGTCTTAGCGCCAGGTTTTGAGAATCGGGCACTGTAAGAAACAACATAAAGTCTAAGACAATTACCGTCTATGTTCCTTTAAGGTCATTTCTGAACAACTTAAGGAGGAGTAACTA
This sequence comes from Malurus melanocephalus, assembly GCF_030028575.1. Lineage (NCBI taxonomy): Eukaryota > Metazoa > Chordata > Aves > Passeriformes > Maluridae > Malurus > Malurus melanocephalus. Next base: position 1,321,425 of record NW_026623264.1, read on the forward strand.
TGGAAAATCTCATCSCAGATTTTACTCAGTCCAAGTGCTTTCTGGACAGTATCTTCCTTCCCGTTATGTTGGAAGYCATGTGAGTGACTTCTTTGCATTTCCTAAAATGCACTTCACTGTATACACATCAGTCTTTTGTACTCTTTGAGAATAACCCAACAGTCAATGAAGGAATTATTACCAACATGTCTATTTAGAGGATCTGCTCTAGACTGAAATACTGGAAGGGCTGCTGGTGTCTCAGTAACAATGGCTGACTCTCCCTGAGTAGCAATGCTCCCAAAGCTGAGGAAATCCTTCAGGGTTAACACTCAGCCTTACACTTGGGTACTCCATTAGGCTATTGCTGTGCACTTGGTGGAGTGCAACCAAATTCTGGGCACAGGACCAAACCCAGAAAATCCCACCATTCTCTTCCTTCCAATTCCATGTCTTTTCAGGCCACCTAACCCCATTTTTAAGTTGTTATCTGGGTGGCTGAAACAGTACACTACAGATCATTGTGAATACTCAGTGGCTTGTGTAAGCACATTTGACAAGTCTCTGCTGTAGAGCTGCAGTTTAGCAAAGCCAACATTGGACTTATGGAGCTGCCCCTGCTGCCATTTTTGGCAGAAGCCAAGACAGCGGCTGCTATGCCTTCTGCAGATGCTTCAGGAAGACAGTGAGGATGAGGGATGGGCAAGGATGAGGATAACAGATAATTAGCGGCTTTAGGGGGAACTTTACTTGGATCAGCCTCATCAATAAAACACTTTGGATGCTTTGGGTTTTTTAAATCTTTGTCAACCAGCAGAAAAAAGATTTGTTGCTGTCCTACGAGAAGCCTGAGAGCTTCACACTGACAAAAGCACTGTGTTAGACACAGCTGTGTGCACCCCAGCGCCAAGTGATACAGGCTGTACCTGATTTCTCCTCCCATCTTCCAAGGAAAAGCTCATACCAGTGCCATCTGGAAGCTCACTGCTGCCTACTGATAGCATTGAACATCCAACCCATTTGATCTGCACAGACTGATTATTAGAGCTATACCCACCGGGGCAGGGGCCTCAGCTGAACAGGTGACTGCATGTGTGAGGCATTGCTACAATGCTGTCAGGGAATGACAGCTATATGCTGGCCCCCAGTATGTGCAAGCACTAATGGGCTGAACCTGGTTACACTCCAGCATTTAAAGTGGGAGGTGATAATCCAGTCACTGCAATTCCAGAGCAGCAGGGAATGCATAGGCTCTGGYTCAGCTGATCCAGCCATGTAGAAAGCAGTGTGGGAGCACAACATGAAAATCATATGCAGAAGAAATGCATCCACACAAAGGTTAGGGGCTGGAGTTCACTGTGCAGCACAGGTGCTTCTTAAGGGCTCACACTGTTTGATCAGTTATCACAGACAAAGCAATGCATTGCATGGATGCAAGTCTTTTAGCTATGCACTCACTTTGCCTTGTATGAAGACAGAATTTAAACCAATTCGTCAAGCCAAATTGAAAAGAAATCTCTTTTAGGATAGATGGTTAACAACAAACACCTGAACAATTACATAAAACAAGCCCATAAATAAGTATAGACCATAAATGACCCCATTCCTCTGTGTGTCCATTTTGATTTTCTTCTGGATTTACCTGTTACCACCCATATTCCCTTGTGCCCACCCATTCATCTCTGTAGAGGACTGATAGGCAGGATTAGCCTGAGACTGCTGAATCATGGGGCTTTGAGTGTGAGCCAGCCTTGGTGACATCAGTGGACTCTGAGGAGTGGTGGCCCCTGTGAAGCCTGGRTCAGGTTGCTGACTAATACCTGAAAAAGAAAATTAGATATTTACCCACTGTACATTCAGACTTACAACAAACCAAGAGCTCCTACCTGCTGACATGTCTTTACACAGTCCTACTTATCTGGAACCTTTAACTTTGTGTCTCTTCATTTTCATAAAACAGTTACAAACACACCAAGGGAATTACTATGAGAAACTGGTGTAAAGGATAACAGATCAGTAAGAGCAGATACCTCACTTAGGGTTGTATGGACATGATTTGTTATATCAGCAAAACTTTCACACAATGTCTTATTTAATATAATTATAATATACAGTAGGTATAAAGAAGCTGTATAACAGTAACGGTATGGAGGTATCTGCTCCATGCAACCCCAGAATAAAGTGGTCTGTGGCTTTGTAAAAGAAACGAAGGAAATTGCATTATCACACCACACATTTAAGGGTAGGGAATGGACTGCCTTATCTAAAACTGATTTATATTATTTAAGAGCTTTTTGTGCATTTATATATTTTTTACATCATGATGTACATATGAAGATTTTTTTTTAAGAATATGTCTGGTATTTAAGTAGCATCTCATTAACAAAATTTTTAAAATTACATACAACTTTGTTTCTGTTCACTTTATGGCATTTACCAACACCTATTCACACATTTTTCTTCATCTGTATTTTTTACCACATATACTGGCTTGTTYAGTTCACTCAAAATCCAGAGTCCGTCAATCAAATACATACACATATATGTGTTTGTGTGTGCATACACCTTTTTCTGCATATATCTAGATATAAAAAACCACACAGACACTGCACTTCTATTGCTCAAAGAAAGAACAATGCCTGGAGAATAAATGGTACTAGAGCTAAGAAAGTGGAACTATGAAGGTCAAAGTCCATCAATCAAATACATACACATATATGTGTTTGTGTGTGCATACACCTTTTTCTGCATATATCTAGATATAAAAAACCACACAGACACTGCACTTCTGCTATTGCTCAAAGAAAGAGCAATGCCTGGAGAATAAATGGCACTAGAGCTGACAAAGTGGAACTGCGAAGGGTCCAAACTGCCATGTTTTCCACTGTTCCCAGGGSGCCAGGCAAGAGCCTGTGGATCAGGGGCTTGGTCCCAGCACCRGGGGTGTCAGAACTGACAAAATGCACTGAGTGGGGCTGATCCCGTACCGTAGTTCGGAGGAAATGGGAACTGCTGCGCGTTGGCCTGCGGGATGCGCGGGTTGCTCATGGTTGCCGGGATGCCGCCGGGGGCCACCATGCTGGGGGTCATGCTCAAGCCTTGCCCTCGCATCATCAGCGTCCGCTGCTGCACCTGCTGCTGCTGCTGCTGCATCTGCCKCTGCCGCAGGTGCTGGCTCAGGATCTCCCGCTGCCTCTGCGCCAGCATCTGCGCGTTGATGGGGCCCTGTGGGGAAAGCCACTGCCACCCATCAGTAACCCTTCCAAGGCAACCCAGCCTCTGGAGGCATCTCCACTAGAGCAATCTGGGACATTCCAGATTTTTTTCCCTCATCACTCAATGAACAAAAATATAAAGGAGAGAATAATCTTGTTAATACTTCCGCTGGGGAAGACTTCCAACAGTGCAAGAGTCGCTAACTGAAATAATACCAGTGTTTAAGGTTGCAGTGATTTGTATTTGCAAATGGAGCAGCTCATTAAAAGCACATCTTTAGGAAATTAGAAGCATGGTTAACAATGCAGTTACATAAARTCTTTATTAAACAATCATCCATCCCATGTAAAAATGGGAATGATTCTCAGAAATAAAAGAGCAAAATGCTCTCTATCATGCAGACTATATTATTTGTATTGAAATTGTACTTGTCACATAGCATTGCTACTGTATYATACTGGGGGAAGAAAGCAAAAAAGAAAGTGACTTTTTTTTTAAAGGTATTATTTCTCTCACCTGTGTTGGCACTCCAGTTCTCAAAGACAGATTCATATTGGAGACGCTGCTGATCTGATTTATCAGTGGTTGTCGATTCTAAAGAGAAAAAAAACAAACCACCCCAACACCAAAACCCAAACGTTTTTAGGAGGAAAGGGAAAAAGAGAAGTGTTACATACAGAGTTATATAGATCTACTTCCCCGATCAGCTGGATTGTAGACCTAGTTCTACATATTCAAGCAGTGACCAATTTTCCTCCTCCAATCTTATTACCATTCACAGAATGCTGTTTTATAAAGAGATAATATACCATACAAATAGCAACACAGGCACTATGCTGTTTATACCAGGCATGCTCCCTTCATAGWTCCTGTCCTTTTTCAGTTTGGCACTGGTCTGTCAAACTTTACTCCAAATTAGACCTTATCCTGATGTTTGAAGGCAGACATTATCTTTCCCCCTTAAACAGAAAGAGTATTGATACCTCACTGCCAGTAATGTGAACCTATATATTTAAAAATGAAACAAGAAACAACAACTTAATTCTGAAAAGTAGACCAAGGCCAAGGGAAAAGAAAGGATGTAGGTAACAGGCAGCAATAAAAGCAGTTAGACTGGTGGAAGAGTCAAGATACAACAAACAGAAAAAGACTAATATAACAAAAAGGACTTTGCTCAAAGACCTGGTGAGACCTAGGTTTAAACTAGTCATGTTCTTGCATGGTATTATACAAAGAATAACGCAGAGACAGCCAAAAAAGAAGATCGAAAAAGACAACATGCAAGGCACCATCTTGTCAAAACTAATTGTGGCTCCTCTTCTGAGCTTAGAAGTGGAGCAAGAGCCGGTCTGTGTGGAGCAAGCTGGCAGCACATGCCGCCTGGGAGAGCTGGAGCCGGGCGCGGAGGGGCTGTACCTGCTGTGCCTGGAGCCGGTGCTGCAGCTGCAGCCGCAGCTGGTTGGGCTGGTTCTGCACGATGCCGGCGGGGCGCAGGCCGGGCCGGGGCTGCATGCGCAGGGCGGTGTAGCCCGGGCGCTGCCCCATGGCGTGGAAGCTCGGGTCCTGCATGGGCGCGTAGCTGCCCTGCGCCATCTGCGCCTGCGCCGCGTACTGCTGCGAGAACACCGGCGCCTTCTGCTCCAGCAGCATGCTGGACTCCTGGCTGGGGAACGTCTCGGGGTCGACAGCTTGGCTCTGCACAGACACACCAACAAGAGGAACAGTTGGTGGGACACGGCTTTCCAGAGGATTATAGAGGACTAATACAGACAGCCTGCAAAAACAACCTCCTAGGATGYGAATGTTTTGAAACAGAACATTACGTAAGCTTTCTTTACCTTAATATAAAACTTAAAAACAAACAGAAATGTGTATTTGAGTATCAAAATATATTCACGGAGCAATTCCTCCTCTCTCTTCTCTCCTTTGGTTTTTTTTTGTTTGTTTGGTTTTTTTTAATTTTTTTTTAAACAAAACCCCACAATCTTTCTGGTGCTATTAACACAGATATTGTATTACTCTTCTAATGAATAAAAACCCRAAGTGACAAATGCTAGATCAAAATTTGTAAATGAAGTGATGCCAGCATATTTTTGCCATTGAATCTGAGATAAATTCAAAGGTATTACAAATGAATAAGTAGATTTTTATCACTATCTTTAAACAAAATAATGGGTTCAAATAAAGATGCCTGAAACTATTACAGAAGCTAATGTGAACATAGTGCCTAATTCTTTCAAGGCACTTTTGCACTAACTGATTATCCATTAGCATAAAATAAGCTAACACAATTCTAAATTCCATTCTAGATATTCCCCTAATATTTGCTCTAGCCAGAATAATTTCATAGCTTATTCCATGCTGACCTTGAAAATGAAGTTAATCTAAATTTCAGTGCCCTCATGAAATAAAGTCTTTAAGCTGCAATAAAATGTTTGAAGGCTATTTTAAAAAACATGTTTTAAAATGAAGTAGTTCTCTTATCTGCAAAATCCTTTAACTGTTTYCACTGAAATATTAATTAAATAGAAACATATTTACTGCTTAGTTTGAAATAAACCGTTATCCATAATTTTTGGTGGTGGYATTCCAAAACCTATATAATATTGCATAAAAGTTTCACACCACAAAATTGAAGTTCACCAATAAATTGTATCTCCAGTTCTACACCTCACTGAGTTCTGTGTTGTACCAAATAGGCTTGGAGATAGCTTTCTCATGTTCAAAGCACAATTTTATTGGTCCTATTTCATATCTAAAATACAGAGCTATTTCAGAAGTTATGCTCAGGGTGCTGATGAGTGCTGGGGAATGAAATGAGTAYTGCAGGCTCCTCTGAGAATATTAAGTCATTATATAGACATATACAGCTGATTTTGGGAATAAAATTCTGATGTCAGAAATGTTAGGAACTAACTTTTAGTCAACATACTTTTATTTTTATCACATTTATTTTGCACCATATAAGACTGAAATGGGCAAGAACCACTTGGAAACCAACAAAAATAACTGTGGGGAAGAATGGATGAAAAAGCATAGAATAAAGCTTATGAAGCATGCTCATAATTTAGGAAAAAAAAAAATACAGTTTAAGTGCTTGGAATGAAATCAGCTGCCTCAGGTAAAACTCATCCCTTAACACACAGGGAAAAACAAAGAGATAATTTACATATCTCAGTTTTGCTAATCCAAAAGCTTGTTGCTCCCATCACATGAAAGTTTCAATCCTGGTCCTMTACTCCTAGGTCTTCATATTCATTCTTTCCTCTTTCCTATACTCTGTTGCCCACCATGATCTTACCTTTCTCCCCCTACAGCTGCTCCTCTGACCACCACTTTTTTGTTTTGGGTCAGTTTAGTCACATAGAGCAGGTCAGAAGAAGGAGATCTAGGTGAGGGTGCAGGGTAGAAGAAGGAAGACTAAACCAAGGGCTGAGGGAAGGTTTTCAGGTGACACTGAGACATCAGATGGAGTTCCACCAGAAGATGTAAGACCATCCTAGCTTGCAAGAAGTATTTTATAATCTCCTTTTTCAACCCCATTTTTACAGTGCATCTTTTAAAAGCAATATCCAATACATGCAAAATACCATGTCCACTATACCTGGCTCACTAGTTCTGGTATTCCTAGAGCCCTGTCGATTTCTTCTAAGCCATCAAAATTCCTTAATGCCATGTAAAGCTGATCCAGGAGAGCACCCTCATCACTTGGTGACTCTGATGAAGGATGATTACACAAGAGATCATCTGGTGAGCTGCCAAACGGTTGCCTGTGAAAACATGAACACAGYGTTGGTAAACAGCTGCTGGAAAACATGAAATAATATCAGAGGATTAGTACTCAAATTGAACTAACAAGTGGAGAYAGAAATTGTTTTAATCGCTGCCAATTTTGTTGAGAAAATTATTCTGGATGAAAGTTATGCTACCCAAAGAATAGCGCGATTAATGCCTGTCAAGACCACCTACAAATRTGGTATATCTGACAAGCAAGAAAGCACACCAAAGGTAGCTGATTACAGGGTCAACAGAGGAACAGAGAAGTCAGTATAGAATATCACCACTGAAGACAAAAGGCTAAATAATTGCTTTTTAAAAACTAACTTTGAATGTCTGASGTCAGATTAAGCACACTCTCACAAGCAGTACTCATTTCATAGACTCTCCCCTTAGCTGGTTTTCCATCAGGCTAAACAAGCTGAAGAGGTCACAGAGGGGTCTGTGGATTGTCTGAGCTGGCACAAACTGAACATCTGGAGGAGCTGGGCAGAAGCATGGGGGAGCMGGGAGGAAAGGACATTCCCCTTCTAATTTGCAGCAAAACACTGCATCAACTCACTCCAAATGCACACTTGGGTATCAGTTTATACACTTCAGTATATGCCTTGGAAGGACATCAGCAGGAATTTGGGTACTGGCAGGCAGTGTGTGATGGCTCTATAAATCCTGCTTACCTCACCCCTGAATTTGTATGCGAAGCACACTCGCAGTTACAAAGGCAGAATAAAGGTTTATTATAAACCCAAAGGACAAAACTTCCCGAGAAATAAACTAAATCTGACACAACACCTTATCTGCAGCCAAATGACAMATTTTTGTGTTGGAGTTCACACACCTGCCCTGCTTCACGCACGCTACCACAAAACTACAACAGAAAACATAAAGAGCAAAGCATTYTGCAGGCAAGGGCAGCTACAATATGCACATCATGGTAGAATCTCATCCCAGATAATTACTCAGAGACAACAAAAGCTGTCACACATGGAGGGAGGAAAAGCACTATATGTGGACCCTTTTTACATGTCTGTTTAGAAAAAACAAAGAAACATGTTTGTGTATTTAGTTTCCATAATGAGATATATGGTTGCCATGGAAGTCTAATCTCTATGTCAAAGCCAGGCAGGAGAGCTGCATCGTCAGGCTATACACTAAAAAAACTCAAAAGATGGCAGGCAAGAAAACTAATAAAAATGTATTCTTTTTAACTGGGTCCCAGTCAATTAAAAAAGAAYAAAGAATATATGACATACCTTTTTAACATTGCAAAGTATTAATCAAACACAAAAATAGAGAAGTTTCTTAAACTCTCATAGATGGAATTATGAATCAGCAAAAGTGAAGAGCAAAAGAAAAAAATCCTTTGATTCAAATTGCTTACAAGCTTTAAAGACAGAAGGGATCTATAATATCAAGGGTGATCTATTATATGGAAAAACAATTGATGAAGCTAGAAAAAAAACCCTCCCTGAAATTGCAAACGAACGTGAGCACACATGATAAAAAAATCTTCAAAACATTTGTCAAATTCTGCATATTAAACAGTGACAATTTCTTACAATTACAATTTCCCCATTTCTTTTATATATCACTATGGCAATTTTAATTTCAATTTTTGAAGAATAATTTTTACTCATTTAATACACGACAATAATCAGATTATAAAAATACCGATCTTGGGGATTAATAATGCAAGAAATGGCAGCACCAACCAATTAATCATCTCTGGTTGGGGTGTAAATGATCAAAATATTGTTATTTTCACATGGGAATTTTTTTCCACCATCCTCAGCAATAAGGAAATGATGAGAAATTCAAAAGTAAAAAAAAATGGAAGAATTAACTGCCTGGCTTGTTGACCAAACATGACCCTGTATTTTAYTTTAAGGTGTAATTTTTAAAATGATTAATTTAGTTATACAAACAGTGCATTTTGCTTATGGATACGCTAACTGAGGGAAACACCAGGAAACATCTTGAAAAGCAYGGAATATAACAAAGAAAATGCCACATATATTTATGGATAATATTTTCAGACATCCTGACAAAAACTAAGAGAATGCAGTGAGAAGATTAGCATTTTTTTCACACATGCTTTTTTTTCCCAAATGTATCCACTTCATTTTTTTTTTCAGTGATCCCCTGATTTACGACTTACACAGCTGAATATATTTCAAGATTTTGCACTTGCTTGTCCATTTTGTCCATATATATATATACAGTTTCTCTGGAGAAGACATGGCTCTTTTTTAAGAATTGTAAACTGCTTATAACAGTTTGGCCATCATTTAAGTCTTCATGATGAATGAGGTTATTAATACACTRCATATGAGTTAATGAGTTGTGATCAAACTGCAGTTCTGATTACCTGAGAAGGAGCTAACTTCAGGGAAGAGGCAGCCTTCCTTTCACTTCATTTTTCCTTCCTCATCTTTTACAGAATTTAGGTCAATTAAAAACACCCAACCAAAACATAATTAACCATGTCCTACATCACTTAAATGCTACCCCACTGCAGGAAGGGACAGGAGTATTATGACTACATAGTCATGGCTAGTACTACTGGCACTTCCCCACATTTAGTGTTAAGTGTACTTGTCAACAATAAAAACAGCAAAATCAGAATCATGCCCATGTTAATGCCCCAGAGGTGAAAAATGGTGCAACTRTACCTGAATTGCTGGCAGCATTCACTGTGATACAGAACTTTAAATTCATTCAACACAGTACATGGCAAAGAGCATTTTTAAGTATTACTGGAACACACACACATTTCATGAGCATAAAATACTACAAGCATTACGTTGATGAACATTCAGTGAATGTTTAACGTAGACCTTTGTTTCCATGAGTTGTATAAAATTCAGGCCTGCATAATCTCTGTGTTSTGATGTGACACCAAGACTCACCTGCTCTGATTACCAAAAGTTGCCTGTTCTATGGGCAGGATGCTGTCTGGCCACGGTGCAGTCTGATTTGGAGGTGCCTGTTGTTGGCTATACTGAGGCCCTCCTATGTTCATCTCCAATTCAGATGGCCCTAATCAAGAAAAAAGAATCATATAACTTTCTTGAAGAGAAGGTACTTTCATGTTAATTCTTTCAATTAAGTTATCTATGCTATGGTAAAAGCAAACAAAAACATTAAGACCTTAGTAATATTACACTTAAAAGCATCATTATTCTTTATCTAAAATTTGCTTTTAAAATTTGAGAAAACATGAATACTGTGAAAATAGTTCAAAATTATAAAAGAGCAGAYTCAACATTGTAGATGCAAAAATTAATAAGACAAGCATAAGAAAAAGAAAGTACATAGAGTCAGTATTATAATGTACTTGCTTTAAAAGTGACCAGGAATAATTATCATGTCCACAGCATTTCCTCTAAAAAAACTCCAGTCATTAGTGAACCAGAGCAACTTCATACCCTCTTTCTTTGGCCACAAAGTTGTGGAGCTAGAGAGTAACAGAAACTCTCAATATATGTGCCAAAATTTAGTGTTTTAGTCACTTTTCCCATGTCTACAAGAAAATTTCACTGTGAAATAGGGTTCTCATCAAATCTAGAATTGAAGTGGTTTTTTTTTCCTTTCTATTTTTATTCCTGCTTCATCTTTAACCATCCAGCACACACCAAAAGGACCAGCTGCACACGTGACTTACCCATATTCATGACCTGAGAYGGCAGCATCTGCCTGGGGCCAGGCTGGTTGCTGGGTCTCAGGGGGATGCTGGCCGTGGGGTTGCGGATCATGCCTGCTTGCACYGGCCTGTTCATGGCGCCGGCCGTGGGCGCGCASGTCACCCTGACGGCCGGAGCCTGGYTGCCCCAGTCTCCTGATGCCATGGCAGGCCGAGGGGCATTGCCACCGATCATTCCTGCACGAGAGCCAAACACACTTAGGCACCAGCACATGATCCAGAAAGCCTGAGCACTACTGCTGCCCCATGAGCTGCATTTTCAGCAACAAAAACGCAGTAGCTTCACTCAAAGCAGCCTGTACCACAACTGCTCATCCAGATGTGCAAAGCTACACAACCATGCCTTATGCTGCTTCGTCAAGGGACTGGAGASTGTGACACATCTGACAAGAGGAAGATCCTTTTATCATTTCTGAAATGCTGTTCAGGGTAAGTGCTCCCACATGTAGTCTGCAACAGGTGCTGAGGGTGTGTGGATAGCCTTAACTTCCTTCCTCAGGAAATGAATCACGTTTGCTGATGTGTGTGTCAGTGCTTTACTTTCCAAGTGCTAAGTGAGAATGGGGACTCGAGTAACAGCGTGTTAACACTAAACAYGCTTACAAATTAGAAGGATTGAGTATCCATTCATGTTCTGCAAACATCTTTTGGTSACTTCTTTCATTTGGAACCTAGAGCCTTCTCAGCTTCAAGGCTCACTCAGATAATCTCAGACCAATGTACAGTGCAGGGAAATTACTCACAGGAACTTTCCGATAGATGCTGAAGTTCATTACCGTTATTTTAGGGGAAGTCCTCCCACATCTACTGTAAACAACTGATACGTTTTATTTACACTTGGAATATATAGCATATTACACTCTGACAGCAGCCAAAAAACTTCAAGCAAAACCCAACACAAAAATCCCCAAGCCCCAAAGATGGCCTTCATAGTATTTATACACTTCAATTTTAATCAGTCAAAAGATAGATAAAGTATTGATTTCAGGTGGGACTATTGGTTCAGATTGGTCTTTTCAGATGCATTTTGCAAAATCCTTAAATGAATACTAAAAGCCACACAAACAGTTATTACTTACCAGTTCAATTATTTGGTGACATACAACCAGAGAAAAGCCCCTGAAGAGGGTCTTTGTCTCAGCTGCTGTACAAAATTTGCTTCAGTGTTACATCCTTAGGATATGTACWCAAATGGAGCAAACCTATCAGCTGAAAGATGTGCTGTGCTAAAGAGCACAATAATACTCTCTAAATTGTATACATAAGATGAATAAAACCCTTTGATATGTATACAGAACATCAAAATAACAGGACACTTGAATCAATACAAGCTTATCTCTGAACTCCTTAAATAAAGTATTTCAATGTCTGGCCCCATGTCTTTTCTAGCACTGATGCAAACTGAATATAAACATTTGACACCAAATAGCCAGCTGAGATGACTTGCAATGCCCGTTTATTTACTCAGAGCTCTTAGAGTGGTTGATGCACACTTGCACAATCTCAAACTACGCACCAGTGGAAGCAGGTCCATCAGCCAGACTTTTCTTGTCAAACAGGCAACATGTTAGGTTAACATGTTGTTAACTGCAWCATCTGATGTTCCCAAAAAGGCTACTAAATAAAGGATAATTAAGGGCAAAGCCAATATCCTAAGAGCAATAGTACTGCCCACACGATTTCGTTTTGAAAGACCCATCTCTACAGGTGGATAAAATGCAGTGCAAAAAAGGCAGGACTAAAAATATGCAGACACAGAAATTCAAAATAAATATGCCAATACATAACATCCCACAAAACATAATTTCTTCCAGRCTTTATGGAAAGTAATAATCTGCACTTGTATTAACCCCATGTTAAGATGCACATGATATAACCTGTTACCCTAGTGTATTTTTTTGTAAAAAAGGAAAATGTTCTTACCTGTGCTACTGTTGCCCAAAGTTCCTTGACTTCCTATCATCCCTTCATTCCTGCCCATCAGTCCCGGCTGAGGTATCACTGAGTAGGGGCTACTCGTTCTTATGGGAGGGAAAGTTCCTGCACCTGTTGGGTTCTGCAGTGTTATGTCAAGTGGTAAATTCTGGTTTGGTAATAACCTGCCCAGTTGCCCTGCTCGTGGGTTATTAAAAGCTAGACAGGAGGAGCAAAGAAAAAAAAAACAAAGTTACAAGAATGGAAACTTCACTAGGTAAAAAAAAAGAAGAAAAAAAAACCAACCCAGACACAATTAAAGCTCTTGGGCTCGGCTACTTAATACTGCATAATTTACCCACCCCATACCTGTCTGAGAAACATCCCTTCCTGACATTTAAATGTAAATTTCAAAATGGAACATTCTGACACTAAACACAAACCAGATATGATGTATATTTTTAAAAACTTTAAATGATGCAGTTTAACTGACACAAGAGCCACTACAGCAAAATACACCACTGTGTRATGTGCATACTACTGCCAATTAATCTTATACCTAGTAGGACTGTAATTGCATGCAGATGTCATCCTGAAGAAGATTGTTAGGAATTATCTCAGTTTTGAAAGTTTTCCAGCACAAGCTGTGCCCCTGAAGAAGTTAYCAAAATTAAGGACAAAGTGACTCTGTACTGGATCCCACAGATCCATTTCAGCATGTCCCTCTTAATTTTTTTTTGTCATTAATAATAATAAATACTTCCATGATTCAGCAACAACAAAAAACTGGTTCAGAAACAGAGCTGTGCTTCCATAATATTCTGATAAAATAGAACCATCCTTGATGGCTACTGCCACCTTTATGTAACTACTTTCTTATGGGTTGTGCTTTTAAAATCAGCCTCTGCAAATAAAACTGCAGAMTGCCTCAGAAAAGTGAGTTTCAGATTGTGGCTGGCAAGCATCTGGCTCAGCTGGTCTTTGGGCAATGTTCCAATGCATGAGAGCACCCTCTGYGTGCTCAACTAGCTCTCAAACATGAATCAAACAGTGACCTTGGAGCTTTGATTCCATTTCCAATCATACCCATGAAACACATGCAAGTAAATTAAACATTTTTGTGAAAGTATTATTTGCAATGCTTTCTGATAGCTTCCCCTAAGAGCTGCTCTGATATAACAGAATCCTTGAAGTGACTTCTGCATTTTTGTGTTCACYATATTACTGAGAAGGTAAATAACTACTTTCTTATTTTAGATTGAAGCAATGTGACTTTTGAATCTGAAAACTTAGATGAGGCTTAGTGATTTTGTTAAAATGTACAGAAATATCTCATAACAGAGGTCTCTGACTTTTATTTTATTTTATAAAACTAGACTACAAGAACTTACTGCATTTTTTAATATAAGCTCTCTGCTTATATTTACCTATATGTGAGTACAGAAAATATATCACATCACATGCACCTAATTCCTAACCATGAGATTAAAATTTTGTCTTGTTGGCCTGTTCAACTAAGCAAACAAAACTTACTTATGAAACAAAAATTACTTTCTCAAGATTAGGGGCRTCATAAAGTCTAAGGATTGAAGCAAAACTGAACTTCAGTGACAGTTTCAGAACAGTTTGCTCCAGAATTTTAAAAATTCACATAGATGAGTGAGTTACTGTATGTGCAGCTTTGCCAGCACGCACTGATATTACAAAAAGGAAAGTTGGAAATGCAGCATGAAATAACAACACAGCTGATGAGCTGTGATGGTGCTTAGATAATATATTCTACTTTTGGTCAGGATGGGACTGAAGGAGGTTCCCTGATTGCCATGAAACAGACTCTAGCAATCTGGCAGCTTTAGTGGCATTTTTATTTTTCAACAGRTAAAAATATTTTAAGTRTCYTAATGTAAAAYCTCRAAAATTAAAGCTGRTTATTTCYTTRGAAAAAAATATTWWAAWACCCCAAACCTTTTTTGGAATAGTGTATAATTTGACGTTCATTCTAATTGCTTTTCTGTGAGAATATGAGAAGCCCCTCGCTATTTCTGTGGACCTGTTTTCTGTATGCTCTTCTACTGAAAACAAGGCAGAAGTTCCTAGGGGAATCAGGTACAGACACAAAACTGAGCTGGGGGGGGAAAACATTGTGGGGTGTTAATTTAGATGGGAAACAGGATGCTGCTTTTACAGAACTGCTGCTAACCACCAAGCCACTCTCAYTTACAATCACACTGTTACTGTACTGCTGGTAGCTTTGAAAGCASATTTAAAGCTGGGCTAACCCTAGAAAGCCAAAAGGCTGCACTGGCAGCAACAAACAAACCTTGCTTAAGGAAAAATATGCTAAATACTTCACATGCACAGAGATTTCCTTCTGACTKTTGTGCTGCTGCTGTTAGTACTTCTATGAGTACATTAAACCCAAGCATCTTTCTTTGAGCATTGTGAGTAACAGGTGATAATTAAAGGATCTGAAGCAGCTTTAATATGAATTTAAACACTAATATTTTTTGATAGAATATTAATGTTCATCAAAACATTTCTAAGTAATTTGAATGAATTTGAAAGCGGCTCAGTGTTAGTTTAATATCATCAGAATGGCTAAAAATTTTATCTAAACCCTATGTTTTAAAAGAAAAAAATCTAGAGCACATCTAAGGAAGCAAATAGATGTGGCCATCCTAGCCAACAGGAGCAAAAAATGAAGTGGTGKTTTTTATGCTATTTTATTCAACAATAGTAGCTGACAAGAACTCCTGTCTTGCTTGCTTTTCCATTTTTCTATGATGGTAAACCAAGATTTCAATGCTGATTTGTAAGCTGATTAATAAGGTTAAGGAAAGCTGTCAGCTGGAAGTGACTCAACTAAAAGCCACAATCTCAAATTAAATTGGGCATTCCTAATCTTCCGTCCTTCTATTAATCTTGTGGTTTTAGAAGAAGACTCTCCTTCATGCTTAAAAAAGCCTCTCTTGCACCTCTCACTGCAAGAGCTGCCAGAAAGGAATTATCTGGACCGCAATAAATCGCACGTGCTCTCCATGCCCAAACGCTGCCAAGAGCAGCATCACACACGAGCACAGCAGGGGATGCTCKGTTTGAGGGCAGCCCTTAGCGCTCCTCAGAGGACACCCAGGCTGCCAGGGGTGAGTGGGACACGGCCACTCGTGTGCCTGGAACTGGGATACCGCAGGTGGCGCTCTGTCACCGCACAAAGCGGGCCAGCACCGGGAGCTGCTGGCTCCTCCGCGGGCGTTCCCAACCTCGGGGCCCGCGCCCGGGGAAGGCGGGGGACACTCACTGCTCTGTGAAATCCTCATTGCTGGCTTCTGGGTGGCCACGGCCGCGCCGGGGCTGCTGTCACTGGTGAGCTGCATGAGGTCATTGATGATGGCTTGCTTGTCGACCGAGCCCGCTGGCGCGCCTGGGCGGCTATCTGGGAAAAGCTGTGGTAACTGGCTGTTCTGCAGGTCATCCAGAATCTCTTCCAAGTTGTCCAGCTCGCTGCCTGGCTGCAAGCAAGAACACACAAAGCCACAGTAACATCGCCGCTCGCCTGCTGTTGGCGCCCTGCTTGGGCAAGCGAGGCAGTGCCCAGCGAGCCACACTCGCCCCGGGTTGGATGTGTCCGGCGACACCTCACACGGAGGAAGGTCACAAACCTGCTGGAAGGGGACYGTGCAGGCTCTCCAGGGCTAGTCTGCCTTGCTTTTGGGGAGCCCTGCGTGGCACTGGCACCCATTCAAAAGCCCCTATCGGGACCTATGATCCCACACAGCCCATACCTTGTGCAACGGGGTGATGGGCACTGACAGCAGGAGAGCCASGAGTGCTGAACATGGGGTTTATGTAGGTATAACCAATATTTATTTCAGCACAGTTATATTTCTAGATTCTTTCTGACTTGATTAAAAGCATACAATCGAAAAGTTACTTCATGGCTAAAACAATTCCCCATAGGCCCTTTTGTTATTATATTCAAAACCTGAATACTGAATAATTCTATGTAAGTTAACTGGCAAGATATATACATAGCATTTATTTTGCTCCCAAATCAGTGAAAATAGCTTCTCTAGAGTGTGAGAAGAGAAATCTGCATTTGAATTTGCATTCAAATTCAGTAGAAAATGATAATGAAATAAAGATGGGAGAAAAATTAGGTTCATCTTACACTAACATAATTATTGACCAGCTTGTTTTTCTTAAATCTATTGAATTTCACTGGTACTCTCTTTTGTCAGCTTGTCTAAAAACTCTCAGAACTAAAATCCTTTTCTGACTGAAATATGGAAATCATTGCAACTATATTCTACTCCAATCCTAAATTTTTATTAGAGCAAAACTCGGGTAATAATTAAGAACAGGGCACCCAGTCTCAGTTACTRCCATCTTGAACACTAAGTATATCATGACAGTATTTATAACAAATATCTACGCAAAATCACTGTCTTCATTAGGAAATGTGCAATGACGGAGGAGAGGCAGAGTGAGCAACCACTCATGAAGGATGGGGAACTAACACCATAAACATGCAGAACTAAAATACAACTCTTCCTGAGTTTTTTTTTTCCTTCCCTGCATCATGAACTTCTTACTGAGAGTAAGTTTACACCACAGATTACAGGATATTGTAGAAATATCTGAGATGGCTTCAAACTACCTACTGAGGCTCTGACAGGCTAGCTAGGAAGCACTGCACATCAGTCAGCACAGAACTCCTGCCACATCTAACCTGCTCCTGGGAAGTCCAGCTATTTTATTCAAAGGTAGCTAAAATGCCCCAAGGTTACAGTGCTATGTGCCTCTTTTGGGTGACTGACTGCAAATAAACATGGTATTATTTTTTGTTACTTCTACATCATCTCCTAGTCTTACAAATTGTAGTATACGTGCAAAAGAGGAGGAAATGTACTCCATTAAAAGGCAGCATGGGGGTGATCTAGAGGCTGGTGTTATTGGCAAAATGGCAGTATCTCACAGAATCAGAGGACTGGAAGAAATGTAAAGCCTCAAGGCAAAATCAGTGTATGCCATTCCCTATGGAAGTTCATACAGCTGCTTGTTAAAGACATCCAGGGACAGAAAATCCACAGCTTCCCTAGAGAGTTGGTTTCAGCACTCTGCCATCCTTACCACTCTTGGGTTTTTTTTCTCAGTCTCAATGCAATATCTCTCACACTGAGATTTAGGCCCTTCCTTCCAATTGTATTTTGAATCTGGAGAACACATTGTGTTCCCTTCTCTTTTTCTAACTTTTTCTGTATTTGAAAACATGTGCCCTTTTGTTTTTTAAGCTGCAATTAATAAACAATCTCAACTTGTGAATTTTCTTCAGCAAATAACCTGTTTTCTAAGCCTCTCATTATTCTTGTTGCTCCTGTGAATTGCTTTTAGTTGATCAACACTTTTGCCAAAACCATGTCTAAGACAGGACTTAAAAAAAAGTGTTACAGCTGAAAACAATGTAAAGCAGAAATGTAAGCAATGTAAAGCAGAAAATTTACTCTACACATGGTACACTCTGATGGCATATTCCAGAAAAGCACGTGATTCTTTTAGTTACATGACATTACTGACTGTTACTCATCTCATAGTCACTATGATCCCYAAAACAGCTCTGAAAAAGACCTGTCAAGTCAACTGTCCCCTCCTTTCTAAAAAAACAATCTGACACATTATTCTTGACTAATGATAATAAACAGCATTTGTTCACCCTGAAAGTCCTAGCATTTTGTCTCTGTATCTCTTCATTGCAGCTGAATTTGAATTGTGTCCTCCTCCAATGTGTTTGCAGACATTCGAGCACCACACACAGCTTTACCAAGCTCTGCTGTCACATCAGGTCATTCAGGTTAACTAAAACACAGAGCAGCTCTAGATGCTGCACAAGTCCTGCAGCATCTCATTTTTGACAGCGAATCCTTCAATAGCTGCTGTGTGTGTAGGGCTTTCCAAACAGCTTCCTAAACACTCACAGCAGTTTCACCTTGACCACGTACCTCTAACCTGCCACGAGGAAAATTTGAGCCTTACTCAAATCCAAACACATGGACACACTGCTGCTCTTATGCCAACAATCCTGCTATCCTCTTGCTGAAGGAAAACAGGTTGGCTGGTCCAAGATTACCTGTTCTTGCCAAATCCCACTGATGATTCACAGCCTTCCAGGCAATTACAAGCAGCTGGGTGGACACAGCACATCAGTGGAAGAGGCTGAGCCGGAGGAATCAAATGTGATTATAGAAAGCCTAAATCATTGCACGGACAGGTGATAAGCAGATTCAAAAAGGCTGTCCAAGAGACAGCCATGAGTGATGTTTATAGGAGCTGCACTTTGAGCGATGGGAGATCTGGTACAAGAAGACTGCAAGAGCCAGAGGAAGAGACTGATATAGAGCATCATAAATAACAGAGGGATGATTCAGTACTCTTTGGGGGAATTAAGACATATGGCCTTCATCACACGTATCTGAGACAATAGCGAAGGGAAGTTTTATATGTTGCAGAGGGGGTTTTTTTTTGGTTGGTTTTATGTAGGATTTTGTGTCATCTTTTCTTTCAGCATTTGGACTACTGCAATTCTTTGTTCAAACACTAGATATAAAAAAAAAAAACAAAAACAACCTCAAAACAAAAAAACACCAATGAAGAACATATTGATCCAAATGTGTCAGAAAACTGCACTCCGTAAGATGCTTTTAATTCCTCTCTGGAAGTGGCAAAAAAGGGACAAACACAACAGATGTATTACAACATCACAAATACATAACCTTCTTTTTTTTGCTTAATAATCAATATCAAATATTTCAATTTTTTTTAACAGTTCTCATCTGCTACAAAATCTCCAAGAGATTTGGAATTAACAGCAACCCATGATGTTAGCCTAACTCTTTCCAGACTTACCCTCAAATGGCACCATATGTGCAGAAACTAGCATTAAAATATTTACTTGGTTAGTTTCATGGGATTTTTCTTTTATTTATTTTGTTAATGGTCTAAGTTGAATTTTATGTAAATAGAAGGCACAYCCTAACCTCCCTGTAAAACAATTACTTGTCATGAATGAAAAAAACACACCTGATAGAAGTACTAGGCATCACAAGAAAGTTCTTGTGTATCTATTTTCACTATGTCTAAGCAATGCCATTATGACAATCTCTGTATAACTTGGATGTAAAGTGCCAGAAAGTGTAAGACAAATAACTCTCAGGAGTAATTTGSCATTTGAAAAAATACTTATTGTATACTGTCCTATAGAGAGATACAGATTAAAGTTAAGTGTTTACACAATTTTTTCAGCTCTGCTGAAAGGCAGCTGCACCACAACATGAATTCTGGTTTACAAAAGTTGCTGTGTCAAAGTCCAGCTTCCATGGATTGTATAGGACTGGATAAGATACTCGAGTCTCCGGAAATCTCCTTCCTGCCATGGGCAATGCCCATGGCTTGCACTGTGACCCTGTATTCTAAAGACTTACAACAGGATGCCTTTTGGTGGGGAAATGACTTGAAACTACACCTGACTTACATAAATCCAAAGTTAGCTCATCTTCTGCCTAAGAAGTATGGGCAAARCATTTGACCATAAGAGGTCAAATCCCTCTCCAAACTGGCAATAAATTAAAGAATTATGAAAAGAAGGGAAAAGGAAATTAGAAGTGGAACCAATATGATATTTTTCTCCCTGGTAACTGCAATAAACATAAAATTGGCTAGAAATCCTATTAAATTATCAATCTACTCTATGACTAACATTTGAAAAAAGAACTCTAATTGAAAGACATTCAGMAAATGGAATCCCCATTCTAAGGTTTTGATAGAATTTCAAGAAGRAACCAATGTTCTTCATGAACTTAATGGATTCTGGACTATTAAACCAGAAATAGGTTTTTTAAAGATGAATGAATGGCATGTATAGAGAAAATACTCTAGCATAGGGAAGAAACTGGTTTTCACATAAAGCATGAGCACAGCAGAATTGATGAAGTATGTGAGGAACACCAGAGAACTTTCTGAGTTTTAGAACAAAAAATGTACATGCTTAAGATGATTTCTGGAGCAACACTTGTGCAGACTGTTGCATTGCAAAGTCCCTGTCAAACAGGCTGTCTTTATGGTCTACTGAACAARAACCAGGAGTACACTTGTGGAGATTAGGATTTTATTCCACGCTCCCCCAAGTGATTTCTCAGAGAACAAGTTCCTTTAGCAAGTAAAGCATTGTTCATGTTTCTTTGACATCCCTGTGTATTTTCACTGTCCTTCCCCTCCAAGCTGTCAGCCAGTCCTTGCCACATCTGACCATCTCCTGATCACTACACAGGCTGCTCCTGACAGAGGACTGTCAAGGAGAGTGGGAGAAGGCAGGCTCACTTCTGAGGAACACTGTATTCCCTTTCTACCAGTGGTGAACCATATGAACACTTGTGGTCCTTGACAGCAACAGCCCTACTACAGTTGGTGCTGTAGGAAAAACCCTGCGGAGTGTCCAGCAGGTTTCTCTTTCATCCTCTCCCCTWCAGCTGCCAGAACTGGAATAGCAATCAGCCTAATAAAGCCTAATAACCATCATCCCACCAAGGAAGGGAAAAAAGGTACGGCAGCRCTGGAAATATTCTCTGCCATTTGAGAAAGGCTTCCTGTCAGTTGCTGCTCTCTGCAGAAGAGTATGTTTAAACACACTACCTAAAAGACTGCTATTTTTAGCACAGTGGTGYACTTCAAAGCATTTCCTGCTCACAAAGTCACACCAAAGTAAAAGGAGAAAATGCAATGGCTCTGCTGTCTCCCAACACACTGATCTCCCTTGTAGAGGCCATCCCACTACTGCTCTGCCGCAGTTTCCAGAGAAACTGCACACTCCAGTGACTAATTACTTAAAAATACAACATTCCTCAGGGAGGAGAAGTTTTAAATAAACCTGCAAAATAGGTAACACARGCACATGGCTAATTTTTACATATGGGAGGAAGAAGGAGGGGGAAGGATGCAGGAGGATGGAAGAATTTAGCTCAAGAATCTGTGTTCTAGTCTTGTACTAAATAGTTCCAGCTTTGATCTAAATTTAGGCAATGAGCACTTCCTGTGGGAGACCATCTTCCAAAGCCGAAGGGTTTCGATGCTAAATATTTTTAGTGATCTTATAATTGGTGTAAAGTGGTTATTTGTTTAAAGGCCTGGCCTTCATACAGTTAAACACTTACATTATTCTATATTCCTCACCATTTCCTCTCCTACTCCATGCTGGACTTCTGTTTATTCAGCTCCAGGTCTCACTGCAATTTAAATGGGTTTTAAAGCTCTATTTACAACCAACAGGAGCAACAAAAGCCCTTCTGTCATTATCCAGCAGTCTTCCATCACAGTGACAGGACTGGCTTCCCCACACCTTGRTGCTGAGGAAGCCCTTACCACTTTGTCACAACTCTTGCACTGCTTTGTGGTTTTCTGAACAAATCCAGCTCCTGGACCTTTCTGTACCTCCAGTTYTCTCTCTCCTGGGAGACAAAATCTGTCTTCAAATTTTAAGAAAAGGCAATACATCCGTAGCCCACACTTCCATACCCTCAAATCTCTCCCCAACCTCAGAAACATAAAACCTAAAAATAAGAAATAAATAGACTATTCACTTTACGAAGTTCATAATTTAGGAGACCTAATTTTCAAYGGTTTGAGGTTGGCAATGCTTGCAGACACTGAAGTCTCTTTCTTGAAAGTTGGTTTTATAGGTAAGTCACATGTTTACATTTAGGGTGAGACAACTTGCCTATCTTTAGTCATGAGAAAGAAAAGCAGCTGGTTTAGGTTAGCAGCTGTCCACCTGTGCTACCATTTGTCAACAGGAATATCACTAAAGAGCAGCTTACCTCCTCTGCTTTAAACACACATTAGGATAAGATAAAAAAAAATCCTGAAGTATTTTCCTGTGTTTTCATCAACAATAAAAGGAGGTTGTAGGACTCCCTTGGACTATACAACTTCTAGAGGGAACAAAACCTRTTCTCTGAGAATGGGTTCTTAAGCTAAACTGTTTCTTGTGTACTCCACAGAGATCAAAGAGGAAATTTTAATTCTTTTAGAAATTTAATTCTTGGGGAATAAACCATCTGAAGGCCATAATTYTGATCTATGGATGAAGGGCATAAATTTTTTGGTGATTACAAATTTTACATTCTTTTACAGTACCTACTACCAGAGAACTGAAGACCTCTGCTTTCAATCTAATACTGACTTCAATGTGTAGGATCTGAGCTAGGAATTGAAATCTATCAGACATTTTAAAAACAGTGCATTCTTGCCAGTTTAGCTATGAATTTCTTGGTATCTCTGTTTTTCTAGCCTAATGARCTCTATGYTCTCACAGAGAATCTAAACCCTCTRCAGAYAGCACAAAATAGAGGCTTCTATTGAAAACGAAACTAACATCCAGGCWTGAGGATAAATCAGTGTAAACTTCAGTGAGAAGAAATTAGTACAATTTGGCTTAGCTTCCCCTAAAGCATGGGAAGGACAGAAAAACCACAATTGCTCCTACATAACGGCAATAGTTGTCAAATTCTGTTGAAACAAAAGCAGCAGAGTAACTGTAGGAGTTGCCTCAATCACTGAGCCTTTAACAATGCTGCATCCAACAGGAGTGGCATGTTTGGTCTCTATGTTTTGTGGTTATAACCACTGTTGAAAGAACTGTCTAACACTTACAGACTGCCAAAAGGGCAAATAAAAAAATAATAACCCAATGTTGTGACTTGGGGCTAAGAAATGGTTGTCTATCCCTGCTCAGCYTCACAATACAATATAGAAAATATAAAAAAGAATGTCCTTATACACAATAAAAAATACAATAGATTTTTAAAAATAAACAAACTTAAACCTAGTCTGCACATTAAAAAGTATACAAAATTTTCAAAATTAAGCATATGGCTGTGAATGAGACACATGAACGTTTGCATTGTATWTGATCTGATCATGATTTACAAACTAAAGCTTCACACACAGGGCTGCCTAGGGATTAATGACCAGMTGGGAGATTTGATAGTGTAGGACGAATCTAAGGATCATTAACTCCAGCTAGTTATAACCTTCCCAGAAAATGCTTTATACTAAAATTGATATTGTAATTACCCATTTTATAAATAATATAAACAGTAATATTGAAGWAAGCAGATTGCTTTTGCTGTGTCCCTTTTTCTTGCAAAGCTCTGAAAACTGGAGCACTCTGGGTGATGTGAACCAGGTGCTTTTGGAAAGGGAATTCTGCGTGAAAGCCAGTRAAATAACACTTTTTAGCATAGGTCCCAAAAATACACGATTTATTAGCGTGTTGGGCAGCAGAGGATCAAGTAATCTTGCACAGAAAGCAAAGAAAATCTGAATGCAAAATTCAGTGCAGATAACCTTGCACAAGGAGACATGATCCCTGCACTGAACGATTAATCATCCACAAAAAACTTCAGGCTGAGTATAAAGAATTTATAAGAAGACAAAAAAAAAACACCAACAAATCCTCCAAACTAGCACAGAATTCTATTTGCTTTGATTTTAATTTGCAGGTCAAGCATAGCACAAAGACCAGTAAYGCGAAGTTGTTATCAGTCCTTTCAAACAAGTCCTGTTCTTGAGCATGAACCTGTTTTCCATGGAGGAGTGTAGCTGCTATGCTGGGCTAGGTCAAGGACCCATTTAGCAAGCACAGCAGMAGCTCAACATCAGCCTGTGGGAAAAGCTGTCAATTAGTTAGCACTAACCAAGAGCCACGAGTACTTTCTCTCTGCCTGACAACCATCTGGGAAAGGTACCCTGCATTATCCATCTCCTCCCAGGCACAGGCTGTGCCTCTACACAGTGTGATGATCACAACCTAGTAACACTGGCTGAAAAACTCGGTGCAGACTGGATTTCAAAAGGCAGGTAACAGCCTTCAGAAGTGCCAAATACTACTCTTAGAGGAAGTCAGCTGGCAGGAGTGCAGGCCTGGAACAACTCATTTACACATAATGAAAAAATGAGCTTACCTGTTCATTAGGCTCAAAGCTCATCTCTTCTTTTTCCGTCCTCATAGCTATTAACTTTGTGCTACCGGAAGGGTCTGTCTTACTGTCCAACCGCTCCAGTTTTGGGGGTATGTCTGGTAAACCAATATCTTTAGTATCATCTTTATCTAGCAAGTAGCGAAGTAGTGCATTATTATTCTTCTTAGGACTCGTTGGCTCCTGTTTAACAGTCACCTCTGAACCAGGAGCTGTGCTACTKGACTCCTGGTTCAGTTCTTTGCCCGTGGCCTCTGCTGTGAGCTTGGCCAAATCTACAGGAGAACTACTGTCCTGCAATAGTCTGTGCAAAATTTTATGCTTCTCCTTGAGCGAGGTTCCRTGTGCTGAACCAGACCCAGGCAACCCTCCCGTGGAGTCCTTGCTAATGTCTCCCATGGTACTGGACAAAGGTGAAGGCTCCATCTGATCTGATTTGGTGGTCAGCAATTGTAAGAGCTTTGTCTGGCTTTTTCCGTCGTGCAGTTTATTCTGTCCATCAGGTCTCTCGCCACTGACAACTGGTGGCATGTTGCTATCGCTGTTGTCTTTCTGTTCTCCTGAATGGCAGCTGCTCTCTGCTTGTCCAGTTGTACCTTCCGATTGCTCCCCATATATTCCAAAGCAGTCTTTAGAGTCCAGGCTTCCCATCTTGCTAAGCTGGGGAGGATTCATATTCACAGGGGAATTTTGTAAATTTCCCATTTTTAGGTCAGGTGAAGCCAACGATGATCCTAGAGAAACGCCGTGGCCCTCGCTGAGGGCCTGAAGTGCGTTCAGGGAACTGTTGGTGTAGTTATGGCTATTTCCTGTGCTGCTGCAGACTCCCACAGGTGAATGTAAGCTTCCTGCAGGGGAGAACTGACTGGGTGGGATGCGAGGACTTCCTGCCACTCCAGGGCTCACACGATGCCTTGGGGAAAGCATAGAGTTTGGCTGCCCTGGGTTCATGCCAGGGCTGCTTTGTGAGGGGCTATTCATTTTTAGTGCATAGTTACTACCCTGAGGAGTGGATGCTTGTATGCTTGACACATGGTTCATTCCCCCTGAACCACCAAACCTGCCTGCTGGCATGCCCACTTGTTCCTTTGGGCCATTTATGGCAAAATTTATATTGCTACTGATGGTCATATCCTGACCTGGGTTCCCACTGCACATGGCCTGATGGGCAGGGCTGCTGGAACTAATTGGGTTCAATATCTTCCCCATTCCTTGTCCAGTCAAATCCTGATTCATTCCACAGACATTCTGCTCTCTATGTGGCAAGGGGAAGAAAAACAGCCTGTTAGCTAAATGACAGTGGCCAACTTGCAATTACATTACAGAAAAAGAAGCAAAACCCCAAACCTCACTTTAAAATAACGCAAAACCACTACAATCAAAAACAAAACAACAATTTGRCGAAAGTGATAGGCAACTCTCAACATGGCTGAACACTAATAGTATGGTTTTTCAGTACCTCATTAGAAAACAGTRGAAGAGAGGAAAAACAAAATTAAACCTCACTTAAATGACAGTCATTAGAAATGCAGACTCCCTTTAATGTATCTCTCCTCCACAATTTGGCAAGAGCTAACTTCTAGAACTGACAGAAATCTCATCTGAAACATATGACCCAAAAAATACATGTTTTACAAGACAGCTGTGGACAGCTGTTTGCTGGAGTTTTGAATTTCTGTGAGTTAGCCCCACCACAAGGCTGGAGTGGGCTATTTGCCCACCAAGCTCACAGTGAAAAGAAAGTTGAAAAAGTCACATTTTTACAMAGCCAGAATATTTCAGTACTGCTCCAAAACAGCACGTGAGCCAAGGGAACTACTGGATTCTGCTTCAGAATGAGAACAGTCTGTTAGCAATTGAGTCCTGCACAGGCATTTAGGAAAAGGGGAGAAGAAAAAACAACAAACCACACACACAGGAGCTGAAACTCATATTTTAGAGATGTAGGTTGCAAGACAGAAGAAACAGAAGAGAGAGACACACACATACACATGCAGAGTAAAAGCTCTTGTGAGGGCACCTGAAGGTCACTTTTCCTCAGTAGATTTTAATTAGTTTATGGAAGGATGTAATACACTTTTTACTCTGTGCTAAAACTTAAATTAGGAAAATCAGACATATTCCCAAATGCTAAAAGCTACAAAAGAGGCAAAGCAAGTAGGTTAGGAAGGAAAAAAAATGAGATTCTGACAAAAATCAAATCAACTCTGGACTTCCAAAACCAAATACAAATTGAACATTCCTAATATCCATTTTCCATGAGACAAAACCCACTCCTATTTGCATAGTATAAGTGAGTGCAGATAAACCTTCATTTTGCAAAAGTATGAGAAGTTAAATAATTGACRAATACAGAGTATTCGCGTGAATACTCAAGTGAATCTTGTTACTCTGTATTTGTTACCTTAGGTATAAAAGCAAAGGTAAAAAAAAAGAACTATAAAAAAGAGTGATTTTAAAAACCTTATTACATATACAGTAGTACCAGCACTCTGCTAAAAAAGTGCAAGAAAATACACAAGTACCATTTAAAAATTTATAGTGCTTGCTTTTTAAAATTTTAAATTTGGCATTTAATGAAATATTAGGTATGCTCAGCAATCCAAAGAAAACTTATTTCWGACAGCTTTTGGTCCGATCAATTTGCAAATTCACAATTTCTATAAAATTGTTTCAGTTATAATTATGTTTAGAACTGTTTTCTTCCTCTCAAAAAAAATGATACAGAGGATTCAAGGAAAACAGTATTGTAATTACAGTCAGCCAATAAAACCTGAAACAAAATCTGATACAAATGCACCAGGACACACAATGACTTAATAAACTGTATGCTGAAATTCTGATGTCAGTGATTACTTAACCTTGATTTTAGCATATTATTGGCTGTRMTTTWAAAAAAAACAAACCAAAGTAAAAGTAGTGGCATTTCTCAAGAYTGGACATGTGAAAGCCACTAAGCCAAGCACCAGAAAGACAAGGCACGAAGGGCATCAAAGAATTAAACAACAGTTTGTCTAAAGCATAGTCCTAGTAATCGTAACATGTTGTTTTAAGAAAAACCAGGACCAGTAACAGAATGTGAACTACAAGAATTTAATCCTGTCCAATTTTCTAGATTTGATTACAGTTGGGAAGTTTCTTGTATCTACTAAGCAAAACACAGGAAATTAAAACACTGAAAYTAAGAACATTATATTGAAAATCCAGCATGCCATTTTAAAATCCTGAAATAATCTTACAGCCTTTTCCTGCTGCAAGTATTGACCTCAAAATCTTACTTTGCTTCTATGATATCAGTTCTGGGTCAACTGAAATCTATCAGCCTTAAACAATCTATTTGCTTTGGCAACCTTGGTGCTTTCCATGTCTCTCAGCAGAGTGTGGTCAGGATTACCTGTGAAGCATATGCAAGGAGATCACAAGCTGAGGTTCACTGGTGGTCTGAGAACGGATGAGCTTGCTCTTTGTTTGGGCAGAAACGATGGTGCCATCYGACAGGGAAAACCGATAAATGGGACTAAAGGCCAGTCCCTGCCTCAGCACTGCAGGGAAGCAGAAACAGAGTGAAATTAATGAGACACTGTAGTGCAGGTAGCTCAGCTGCTCAACACCTGATGTTCCAAATCCCTCAGCATCGATACCACAGATACAATGCTAATTAAACAAAACAAAGAAAAAGAACATTCTGAAAAGAAATAGATGTATGTGAAATAAAGGATCCCACATACTGTAGGGTGATCAAATGAAAATCTGTAAGGAGTGACAG
This sequence comes from Malurus melanocephalus, assembly GCF_030028575.1. Taxonomy (NCBI): domain Eukaryota; kingdom Metazoa; phylum Chordata; class Aves; order Passeriformes; family Maluridae; genus Malurus; species Malurus melanocephalus. The sequence goes on from NW_026623264.1 coordinate 1,349,806, forward strand.
CAATAATAGGAAGACACTATGTATTTCAGGTATAGACAGGAAGTTCTTGATGTCCATTTCACTTTTCATCAAATCTGTGTCTAATTCCTTTTGTTCCTCAAACATTTTTTCATTGTACCATCTACATCATGATGTTTTAATATAAATGTCCTTGGTTTTTAGGTCATCTGTTTCCATTAGTTTGTATTTTTTCCTCCCTATTGCCTGCTTAAATTGTCTTGCAACAGTTACCCTCACGACTTCTTTAATTTAAAAAGTGCATCAAAATCTTACATAAGAACAATTAGAAATAAGAACTGGAAAGAGAAATTATTACTTTTAAAAGAACAGATGCAAAATACATATAGTTAAAAAAATTATAAATACAGTTACGTAAACAAAAATTGGGGCTGTACTATCCTTTCCCAGTGTTGCCTGCATTTTAAGTTGGGGTTTACTTCACTGTACACATTGTGCAGCTCCTTAAGCTTTTAGTGTAAATCTGAACTTCAACAAATTCAGTTCTCTAACTTCCATAGACCCCTGTGACACACCTTTAATTAAAAATTAAAACATTATGGAAAATCAAATCTCCAAATATTCATTCTATGGTTTAATCTCTGCCACCAATGAAGCAAGTGTGGTCACTTACAATTTCTARTCAAAAGCAATCACATTAGGATTGCAGACATGAAAGAAGTAAAATATTTCAAAAATTTTCATGTAATTATTTAGGGAAAAAACAGGAATGGAGCACTACAAATACTTTTTTTCATGCATATATATTTTCTGTGGGTTTCTTCCTCTTTTTTTAAAAAAAAAATTAATAGTATCATGTGATCTTCATTTCATTGCTTGTCTTTTAATATTTCCTGTTGTAATGAAATGACATGGTTTTCCAAGTATGGCCTTTATTTGTCTGGTCTACAGAGCTACCACATTTTCAGCCTTGTAAGACTGGTTTCGATTGCTTTCCTTCCCTRTCCCCCACTGTTATATATTGTTCTGCAAGGTTTCAAAGTATTATCTAGGCAGTGAGAAAACAGGAAGCACARTTTAAACAACCAGAAGGGGTTTTTCAGAGTAAAAATGTAACGAAAAACAAAAGCCTACAACAGTGAAACAATACAAAACAAAATTTCACTGTTAGGTATGTCATTGTTTCAGTTTAACCTTTGGGCACCAGAAGGTCCAAAGCTCTTAACTTTAGCATATACCACATCAGGAAATTCCAGTACTCAATGCCAACAGGATACAAGTGAAATCTCTACTTAAATCATTTTCCAAACTAATTCTTTAAGCAAACAAGAATGTTTCCGTATTCCTCTTGAGGAAATGCTATTTTTCTAACTGCAGCCAATAAAAACTTACCATATATTCTGCATTTTACACAGAGAGATAATTTTAAAGCATGTTTTCCATTGTTTATCAAGCTAATGCTGCATTTTTTYACACTGTAATGCTGGATTACATGTAGGAAACCATTGCTTTCTTTGCTTCTCAAACCCCAATGACTTGAAAAATGCAAAGGGTTCCTCAGTCAAGCACAAAGATGCTACACTCCAAGATATGCCTTGTTTTTCTTCTACATAATGCAGGGCAGGGGAGGGAAGTATTTCAGCCATTATCCCTCTCCAGTGCTGCATCATTTGCAGGAAAGCAAATCCAGAGTTTTTTTCCTCTTTTTATCACTCACTCTCTTCACTTTGACAAAAAGAGCCTTCTCATTAAGACTGATTCTACAATTCACACRACGATCCTCAGCCACAAGTGCAAAATGATACAGTGCAAACTCCAAAGCACATATATTTTCACCATTGCACAGGTAGCTCATGCAAACCTTGGCACTCAGTGTGGTAGCTGCTAATTTGGTCAGGAATAATTTGGAAGAAATAACAAATGGTGGGATGCCATAACTGATAACCCTAAATCACCTCTGGCATAGATGGGTCCTTATCTGAAACTACTCTCTAAAACCCCTGGTGTGACTTTAATTGCATACTGCCTTGTTCAGTTCTGTCTGAAATCACAGCACAAGGTTGTGAACTTYTAGCACTTCTACCACATGTACCCCACTTCTACCACATTACTTAAAATACCACAGCATTTCTGAGACCCCAAATTTTCTAAAACACCACCTGAAGGTTTCATGAAAGCAGAACATTTAAAGAATATTTAACTAATGCCTCATGACTAGAGTTCTTTTTTTGTGTGTATTTGGTGGAATAATTTGATATTCCAATTACAATTCAGTATCCAAAATTACATGCCTGTTGCTTAATGACCATGGTAACTATTTGTTACAGGCCAGCTGTAAACCCTGTTCTTCAAACGTGAACCCAAAGAATGATGCTTCTGCACTGGAAATGTTCCAGCTATTCTCAATTGGTTTGAAATTACTTTCCTGTGAACTAGAAAGGGTTATTTGCTTTTCTTAATTTGGGTCTGKGTTACTAGAATATAAGGGTTTTTAGAAAAAAACCCCACCCAGTCACAGAAACCTCACAGGGGTCATTGAGACTGCAGTTTTTCCTTCTTCTTGCCTACCATAATCTTGATCCAGTAGATGTGCTTGTGCTGTATCCTGTAACACTTACTAGTCAGATACAGTGCAACAGTGTAGGTTTCCAAACAGTATGAGTGCTGCAGCTTTGGGAATTACACTCAGTGTTTCTCACAGGCAATGTGACAGTAAAAGTCCATTTTTGTACAGAAAAGTAATACAGGCAATAAACTGCATTATGTGATTTGAGGTTCTGAAGAAAAACGGTCAGTGAACATTTTGGTGGACAACATGCAAGGGTCTTTCTTTCCAAAATAATTTTGACATTTTGAAGATTTAAAGCACACTCCAGGATGCACAGTCATAAAAAGAAGGCTAAAACAAACAGTGAGAAAGATGAAGACCTCCCTCGAGAGCCATCAGTGTGTTAGGTAAACCAGCTTGAGCAAGGGACTGTCAGTAGCTGGTTCCATGTAAGCATAACAAAGAGAACACAACCAAGAGATACAAATGACAAATAGGTCAAATACAGAAAGTGCTACAAGTATGAAACCTAACCTTCCTGGTGATGCCTCTTCGCAAAAGATATTTCTCCCTCGTGCTGCGAATGGAACCTCTGAATGCATCTTCTCACCAAATCCTCCCAGCCAGGTTTCATAGCCGCTCGCATGGTACTTGTGTCCAGTGAAGTTATTTTGCCTGGTATTAGATACGTTAGAAAATATTTGTTATAGCTATTTCCCCACKGAGGAAAATGAAGTAAAATTAAAAGCTTCTATTTCATAATACCTTGTAGATCCTGGCGTGTAGTAAAGCTCTCTGATGAAGGGAGAAGTGGTCTTTCCTTCATTGGAGCTCTTCTTGCAACACAAATCAAGCAAGACTGCAAATCTTAAGAGAAAAATGTATTAAATGTATTATTATTTCCTAGAGAAAAATACTAAATAATACTTTATTTATTTATTTTTTATAGAAGAGGAAGATCTTTGTTCCCACAAAGACTTCAGAAATACTTTTTACAAGTTCTTTAAATCTACTTGGACCAAAAAATAGATTCTGTACCAATAAATGCATAGACAAAACCCAGTGGATTTGTATCTTCATTACTTCCAAAAACATTAAACAAAACAGGAAAGGTGGGTTTGTTTTCTTTTAGAAGAAATTAACAAGGACTCCACCACRATTCATAAGTATTGGCACATGTTTATGAATACACCAGTAATAGCTCAACYATTCAGGAGGTAAGTATAAAAAAGAATATTCTGCATGCACAAAGAGCACATTTCTTCAACACTCACCATTTTGTACCTTCTAAGCCAAATTTCTTAAACTTGCCTCAAATGCTTGCTGTTCCTCAGAATGCACCTTCTCAATAACCATTTTTACTTACCTGAACACTTACAAAACAATCTGAGGAAATTTACCTGCTGAAGTAGTAAATGGTAAAGGAAATGGTGAACCACGATTGTCTTCAAATTCTAAGAATTCAAAAAATTGCCCTTTGAAACTTTCTTCCCAGTCAGCTGTACTTTTCTTACAATTGCAGCAATATAAAAATAGACTATCTCTCTTCGTGGTAAACAGAGTTTCTCTCAGTTCTTTCAACAGGTTTAAGAAATAGGTGCATGCAAGTGTATACAACTATAGCCAAGACAAAAGTGTATTTCTATAGTTAAGTCAAAAAAGGAAAAGAACCTACAATTTTTTCCAATTCTCAGGACTCAGAGGTCACTTTATCAACTGCACTGAAAGTGCACGTACGCAAACTGGAAATGGTAATTACCTTCACCGTCCTCCTTGAAGGAATTTGGTTGAGAAACAGCAAAGCACTGCATAGTTTCATATTTCTGATGTGCTTCCTGGTTATCATGGCCTTCTTCAGAATCAGCAAGAGGTTTCACCAGCATCCGACAATTGAAGGTATGGCTATTACGCCTMGGAGTGTCACCAGACCAAGATCCCCCATTCACTGAGCAAAAGCAAAGAACAGATACTGAAATAAATCTGGTACCAGGCATTTCTGTTCCTTATCCACAGGAAATTAATTAAGATGCTCAGCAAACAGGTTGRGAAACAAGCTCATTTAACAACAACTATCTAACTTTAATATTAAAGCCCAAATCAGCACATAACAAGGTAATTTATAAAATTAATAGATTTTAAGAGCTAATTTGTCCAGCTATCATGGTTTTTTCAAGTGACTCACAATGACACAGTAGAAAAACAGAAAAAAGTCTAAATATTGGTGTGTGTAAAAGTTACACAGTACAGCAAAAGCCTACTGGGTAGATCAAGCTGATTTATGAGACTAAAAAAAAATAAGGCAGTATATAGGATCTTTCCAGTAAACTCAAAAAGTACTAAAAAAAGACCTGGCTGCATTGTACAAAAATSTCCAGTCCAGATTAGAATGGGAAAGAAATGAAACCAACAAGCACTTATAAAAACAGGAAGCAATAGAATAGGGAATATATTGAAACACACCATCTCAGCTACAATGGGAATGACTGAAGGTTAGCAATGACCCGGATGGAGTGATGGATAAAACTAAAGCCTAACACAGTGCTTAAGACAAGTAAAAAAAGAAACAAAATCCTGAGATGCACAAATATAGGTACTGGACATCAGTCAGGGCGAATTAATGTAACACCACACTAGGAAGTAGCAGGGTCATATTTAAAATACTCTTTGCTTGCCCTCTTCAGTCATAAAATGCAATAAATGCAGTAATATATTGACTTTAGCCATTTACATTTCTGCTTCTTCAGAGTATATAAGTACAGTAATAAAATGCTAAAGTGAATTGAGTAATACTTTTAAAACTGCTGTGAGTAAATGAGGCACTAGTATTGACTTTCTCTTTCTTTTAATCTCCTCCAAAACTCAGTGACATTAAAACTAATATTAATCAAAATTGGCTGCAACTAACAAAAATAGTTTTTGAAAGTTAAGAGTAAATATTCATGAGGATAAAAACATTGAAATAAAAATCCTAACATAATGAGGTTTCTTTTATATTCCTCCTTTTTTGGAACAAGTAGCCTAGACAGAGAACTAACACAGAGTTCACGTAGCTAATGCTGGCTTTTAGTGATTCACTCTGGAGATCCATTAAAAAAATCAGCTAACATGAGCTCCTAAGAGCAATTTTAACAAAGAAGAATCTCAAAAGAGTRGAGGATGCTTTTGAGAATAATATTAATCATTCATAGTCTATATATACATTAAAAATAAAWGCTGTATACGATGAACTTGTAAGTAGTGTTAGGACATTAACTTAAGTCATTGAAACGCTGACTTATAAAACCAAAGTTAAATAAGTAATGGTATGATATGAGAAAAAGTTCTATACCTAAAGATTTTGGCAGCAGGATTTTGACAAATTCATTGTGGTCCCCTACATGCAGGATGCTGTATATGCTTGTGTTCATCAGCTCTTCTTGGTTGTACCTCAGGTACTGYGTCACATTCTCAGAAACAAACACAACATTACCTTCTGGGTTCACTACAAAGAAGAACCCATCTAGGGCCTATAGGGGGAAAAGTAGAAAAGCAGAGAGARAGAGAAACACAATAGTAAACAATTAGATTAACAAAATACATAGAAAATAAATACTCCATTCAGACGACATAACTGAATATTTCCACATTTGTCCCAGTTCTTATATTATTGTCTGTAATAGCAGAGGACACATTTCAGATGAAGCATCTAATCTTTTTTACATCAAACTAGTGTAAAAGCACAGAAAGGTGCACACCTTGCAAAATAATGAAACCCACACAGAGAAACAAACCAAGCCTCCCACCCCAAACAAACAAACATAAATAAAGGGAGAGGTTGCTATCTGTCTGCCTGTGTATGAAGTAAGAAACTTGGACATGAAGATGGTTCTGCTAAATCCACAGCCTGTTCACTCCTCTATGCAGTACAGGAAGACTGATCACAGGAAAACCCCACAGGATACGCTGGCACAAGGCAAGGAAAATACTGTCAGAAAAAAAGAGAAAGACTCTCTCCAGCAGTGCACCTTCAGAGAGGTGAGGCCCCATGCACCACAGAACATGAGGCATTAAAAGCAGAGAAGGGCAAAGGGAGCTGAGAGGAGGCAGTGATAAGTAAAGATGGGAGAGCTTTAGCCTCTGCTCCTAGGACTGCTTTAATCTTTTTAAAATTTGACACCAGTTTAATTCAGTCCACACAAGATCCAGGGAACAGGAATCRGATCTGCATCTCTTCAGCTTCATGATTTTCCAAAGGACTTAAAGTTCCTGTGAGGAAGTGTCTACATTAGTATTTTCTGCTGATTGGCTTCCCTTCTTATCTCTTGTGACAGTGACAACTTAGCTGCAGCATTCTTTCCAAGATATCTGCCCTACGTTACCTGAAGCCTAAGACAAATACGACATCACTTCTACCCAATGAAAATGAAGTAAAAATTTGAGTATCTGTAAGAAATTCTCATGCAATCTTCATTTTTCTTAAGATGCAAGCATGACTGCAGACGGTAGAAATATGTCAGAATACATTCCTCTAACTTTGTATCATATGAGCAGATAAAGGGGGATACAGTTAAACTTAAAAGCACCAAAGTTTTCATTCTAAGCATTCAATTAACCTACACAGGCTTCTGCAGCTTTGCCTGATTTACTCACCTCTCTAAGGACTGGCAGGAAATCACTAGAAGAGCTGTTAGTTATTGTATCTCCAGGGACAGAAATAAATCAGAAAAATGGGCCACCCACAATTCATTGTGGGTCAAAACCAAGTGGATCCATACTAAATCTAAACACAGCTCACTGCAAAACAGTCTAAAAAGGAGAAGCCACCACAGCAAGCACAAGGCATTTTTGATATGACCCAGCTTGTACACTGTTCAACTCAWGTGCTGGTCTTAGCAGGCAGGTCTCAAGTTCACTGCTTACAGAGAGATGTTAAAAGTATTGCACCCTACTGAGCAGTTAGCAAATCCACACAATAAAAGAGAARGCGAAGGATGGATTTTACTTCTGCCTTCAGCCACCCAGCAGGATGCTAAAGACAAGGCACAGCCATGCTCCAGTCATAGGTTCACAAGGGAAGGATACAATGCAACAGACACAGTCAGGAAACTTCATGGAGATACAAGAAAAAAAATCAAATTCCACCATGAAGCAGCCAGACATGGGAAGAGGCTGCAAAACCCCGTTCCACACAGATACTCAGACCTTGGCTGCACTTGGACCTGGGCCACCTGGCTCTGCTCAGACCAGCTTGCAGTGGGAGGTAGGAACACACAAGCTCCAAAGGTTCTTCCCAAACTAAATTAGTTAGCTACTTAGATGATGATTCTGCTCCAGGGGAGGGACAATGAAAGCGCAATGCAAGCAGAGCAGCTGAGCCAATGACAAATGCTTTGTTCTGTTTTTAAATTACAATATAATAAAACCCACAAATAAATGTGTAAGTGCATACTTTTCTTGACTGCCTCTAAATTAAGATAAACTAGSTCTTTTTTTCTCCTGTTGTCACAAATTCTAATCTCTGACATTGTTTTTTATCACTGCCTTCTTTCGTTTCTTACAATTCTTGGTTCCTCCTGTTGATTTACTTTCTTTGTGAGCCCCTCATTTTTATGYAATTTCTTAACATTCATTACATTTTCCTGCTGAGTAGTATTCACTTTCATTAACAAAGATTTACAAATTAATTAATAAATTGAGGCTCTAGTATAATTTTCTATCAGCATCTCTGCTGTGGATTACTGTCTCAGGCTGCATTTCACCATCACTTGAAGCCAAAGTAAGCAYGGCCTCTTTGATTTAGTACTTCCTACACCACAACAGCAACCTGCACTGTGTGAGGCTATGAAAAGCTGGAGCAGAGCGCTGAGTTGGCTGAAAACTAATTAAAGAAAATAAAGATACTAGCCACATCAGTCCCCAGYGGGTCCAACATAGAAGCCATGGTATTTAGAGCTGGCAGAAGGGTGTGGGTTTGGCTGAACCACGCTGCTTGGCAGCTGTCCACACATCAATTCACAGGGGTCACAAAACCAAAGCCATCACAAATGTTTATTGGAGTCACAAGGAGAAAATTTTCAAAGGTGGAGACAGCAAGTGAGAGATTATGAGAGTTACTGGCATCCCACAACAACCTTCAGTTTTCCTAAAGTGGCAACTTCTTTGGCAAGTAAGAGTTCTCTGCTGCTCCCTCTCAGCTGTTTCTTGAGCTGGCCACACCACCGATGTGGCTCTCTCAGCTCAGAGTAACAAAGGGCCTTACATTTCAGTCTTCCATGTCTTTCTTAACAAAATAATCTTGCAGGTAAGCAGCAGCAGGCTTTTGAGRAAGCTAATGCATCAAGACACTTAAATATTTTAGAAGCTTCCACTTTTGCAATAATTTCTGAATTCTGTCCCCAGATGTAAGCCACCACACTTAAAAACTTTTGAGAGTTATTGGGAAAATGGGTGAACAAATAAYGGACAATATGATGGAAGAGAAATCAAGAAAACAGCTATTTTAGGTTATATATTGGAACAGAAAATACATTTTTGTTCTTTGAGATATTGTCATTTTTCTCTTGACTATCTGTCCATGTTTTCTTCCTATCTACTATATGCTTTAAGCAAGAAAGATGTTAAAATATTCTTCAGAGAAAGTTGCCTGATKAATTTTATTCACTTTCTTCAGCTGGAAACACAATTTTTAAGAATTCTTCAGTTTTATTATTTAATAAAAACATACAATTAAATTTCTAAAACAAATCAACTGATAAATTGTTCAGCAGCATTGCCATTTTTATTATTATTTGCCAATGAAAACGGGTAAGGTTTTTTTAGAGGTTGTATACAGGGGTTTTGTAAAGATGTAGTAAGTTAATTGCATTTCCTTAAGGTGATAAAGACACAAAGAAAATATCTGTAGTCTTTCCACAGCAAATGTATAACAACTTTCAGTCCTTTTTAAGTTTCTTGGTGCAAAAAGACCATGCTTCATTAATTAATTTCCACAGTCTTCCATTGTTAACATGCAACAGTTTCAATGCAAAGGAAAACTAAATTAAATGAAGCAACAGAATAGATGGTTGATTTTACATGTCATGCTTGCTGCTATAGCCAATCACACAAGATAAGCCAGGAAAATATTAYCTAATTCTTATTTTCCCCTGTGATTAAAACAGGTCCTTACAATTAAATTAATAGGAAATTAAAGATAAWTTTTAATATAGCAGTGTAAGAGATTAATGCATAACTTTGTTTGATAGCAAAACCAACAACATTCAATTCAGTGAGTAGGTATAATAAACATTAAATTAAATCAATTAGTTTGTTACCCCTTCTTTCAAAGAACAATGCCTCCAACCTGTCTAATCTTATATTTTGCAGTGTGAGTTTGGAGCCTTTATTTCATATGCATGGTAGAAAACTATGTCTTCATTTAACCAATTATGAAAAAAATAATGCAAATGATGAAAACTCTTACAAATGCATTCAGAAATGACAGAATAATAATGCTTCTGCCAAAGCTGGTTCCTTGAGCTTGATTCAGAGTTTGTGTTTTACGTTATCCAGAGTAACATTTATTCTTCCTTACAGATAAAGTCCCCAGACAGAATGGGAATAAACAGTTTGCAAGTGAACTTAAGCAGATGAAGCAGTGGTGCCGAAGGACTGCAGCACATGACATAARGATCCCAGATAACATACCTACCCAACATTACTACCAATACACTTGGAAACTAAGCTTGTATCACACAGCCTTTTGGGRCATCAAAATAACAGCTAAAATCAGACAGACATCTTAACTGACCAARCTGAAATACACATCTTAAAAATCTCTCCTATATTACTTTCATATTCTAGAGGGAAGAGTCCTSTTTCAAGTGCTGAAACGATAGAATATTAAAACAGTATAGCAATAGCATGGCAATTTTAGAGGAAGTATTATTCACTTCTATACTACCATGTACACAATTCAATGTTTAAGTGCAACAGGTCTTGCACAGCTGCTGTACTTCAGAACAAATAAAATACACACAAGCAGACACCCAACATTTACTACCAGCTGAAGCCCCTCGAGTTGTCTGYTGCAAAGAAGCAGAACCATCTCCTCGTTTGCCTCCCCCTACTTCAAGTTAAAGAGAGTTTCATCCCTGAATCCAAGAGAAATATGCTCCCTRCTCCTYARKGACATAATCACAAGTAGCCAGAGTRGCTTGTCTCTCTTGACCATTCCTTTATGCGATCTCTGACTACATCTTTCCATTTCATTCATCCTAGGAGGAGCAGAACTGCCCTAAAAAAAAGAATTTTGTGCTCTTTACCTCAAGCATCATTGGTCCAAGTGCATCCTTGTCGATGACACTCTGACCTGTAGACGATACGTCCGCTTTTTGCACTTCATCTTCATTAGCTGCTGCTGCTTTTTCTGCAACAGAGAAAACAATGTGTTAAGTGACAGTAGACTGATCTCTCACTGACACACCAAGAGCCCAGAGAGCACTGAGGAGAGCTGGGAAATGCTTACAGTGCAACAGTTCTGAAAATRAGATTAGACAGTCTCCCATAATGATTCAACGGAAGCATAACCAGCCTATTTGTTTCTCAGTTTTCAAGCCTTATGACACRAATGAAATGATTTTTGATGTTTGTCTGCTAGACATTTTACCAAGCTACTGAGCCTAACACTGGGCAAAGACAAGGGCTCTTTATGAAGGTGCAGTRAGCAAATGCCAGGATCAAGGTGTAGTAAAAGACTGATCTAAAAGAGCATGTAAAGCTTACAGCTGCAGATCTTTTCCACAACCGCTATATTTAGAAGGAAAAACATTAAGTCCACAATCTACAGTTTCAGTACCGAGAAACAGCGGTCTCAGTTCTGTTCCCATGCCTCCACCCACATTCTTGCTATCACGTAATTTTCATACCGTCTTATTTACCAATATGTTATTAGAACTACATCAAATTTCAAGTGCTGTATTTGAAAATTACAGGCAAGAAAATAACSATTTCAGGTTTCTGGAACACAGAGCCATACGTTACAATGTGTTGTATACAGCATCCCAGATTATACCCAAATCCAAATGTAAGGGATATTCATAGAACTTGCATGGGTTTAGAATTCCTACCAAGTAATGAACAGTATTATTTTTTCTATTCCAATAATGTTATTTTTGTTTAAGAATGAATTTATACAATTATTAAAAATACCACATAAAATGCATATTCTAATGCATATTGTACATGGTAAATTAATGAAATAAGTTACTTGTTGTTGTTAGTTCTATATACAAAACATTTGTTTATTATTTTTCAAGCAGCAGTTATGTAAAAGCTAGGGCCATTCTGCAATCTAGAACATTAAAAATAATTAGAAWTTTCTTATTTTTAGTATGATGCAATAGATTATTTTAATAAACACAAAAGCACACTGACATTATGAAAACAAGAACTTATGGTTTCTACAACAATAAACAGAAGAACATCCACTACAGGAATTACTGAAAGTACCATGTGCAGATGGAGCAAAGGGCCTTTGGAAAATGACCTTTAGTGAAAATTAAAGCAACCGTCAAGCAAATTGAAATGTATCCAAATGTACAGTATTTTCCCCTATCTGCAGACCTGTAATAATGCAGGTAAAGTTCCTCTGAACTTTTCTTGGCATAGGTTATAAGGTCAGTGTGGATATGTGCTGCTCAGACACAGAGTAAAGGAACTGCTTTTGTGAAGCCCTGGGTGTTCTCCTACCAGCGATCACCCGCTGTCTCATCCTACATTTCTATGGTTTCTTGCTTTCATGAAGAGCCACAAAAAATTTAGCTGTCTTTTTAGGTGTTATACACTACATAACACCACTGTGAATAATGATTTAACAAAACTGCTCCAAAGACGGATTGTTGTAACTAACAGACTAATTTTAAATCACTCTGATTAGCATAATCTGATASAAATAAACACACTAGAAATAACTATTAACATTTCTCCTGCCACTTAAACTCACCAGSATATAAAATTAATGTTTCTGGTTTAGACTAGGCGTGGGATTTAATTTTTTTTTGTTACCTTTCTTGTTTTGGCAAAAAGCAGAAATTAGGTGTAACAGAAAAACAACTGAACAATCTTTCCCGTGCTACAACACAGCAGAGTTGGCACCATATGATACAAAACTGAAAACATGTTCTAAAAATTCTAAAAGAATTCTAAAAATAGAGTTGAGCTTTTAATAAAGCCAGTGATGATATCTGTTTCCCATCTGTTCCTGGTAGCATAAAGTGATCTCTGTTTTCACACTGCAAAGTATTATAATGGACAGGGATACCAGCTTCCTGCTCTCATTCCATCACTGCTTCAGCCACTGACACCATCTTGATTAAGGGAGAACATGGAATTATTCYCTATGAGACAGAAATGGCAGGGCTGCAGATACGATCCAGCAATGATGTGCAAGCACATTAATTACAGTTTCCTCATGTCACCGTTTACGGACTACTCTTACTGATTATTTTTCACATAATCTGAAATATTTTATGATGGTTTTTTATCAGTCTTTCCTAGGAATTTATACAAACCACACGTAATGTCGATTAAAAGCAATTGTTTTCTTTCATGCATACTGATGAGGTTTTACACAGAAGAAAAAGAGGATATTTTTAATTACTATAATAGTAATCAACACAGAGGCTGCAATACCAGGTCAGACCAAGGATCCCTCGAACCTCATATCCTGCTTTCCCCTCTGCTTCCTGTTGTCTCTTTTTGACTGTTTGATCCCTCACTGCTTCTGCTTCATCACCTCACAACCTGTCCCTTACAACCATTTGACCTCTGCATTCTCTTTTGCCTTTGACACTCCTTTCCTCAGAAGGCCCAACATCTTCGTGGGATCAATAAACTCAGTGCTTTCTCAAGGAAAAAATGTAATGAATGGAGAAAATACGGAAATGCTAGTTAGTTATACTCAAACGTTACCTATCTGCTTCTCCCAAAGATGGTGACAACATACGCTGCACTACTCATGGCATTTGGCTAGGCACTCTGAAAAGCATTATAAATCACAARTGCTCCAAAATTATGGACTTCCTAATTGGATCTGTAACTTAACTGTGTAAGAATTCAAGTAGCTGAAGAACTTATAAGAGGTTATGCATTCAGGCCACAAGGCACACTTCAATTGAAGTGTCATTGTATGGGAAACCAAGGCCTCGGAGAGCCTCTGAGTAGGACCAGCTGTCATTTACGTCATTGTTATAAACTGCAGCTACTAATAATTTCCAACCACGCAATAAATCATCCATTTTTGACTGAACTACAAAGCCCCTTGTGTAGACTCTATCAGCACATATGAGAACAGTAAGTGCAAATCCTGTCAGCAGTGTCCTCCTGACAGTCAGTCATAGAGAATATTTTGAAATGCAAATCTTTCCTTCAGAGATACAGCATGTAGGGCTAATTGACAACAAAAAATTGTCGCAGGAAGGCTGGAAAAAACCAATGATTGATACATGAATTTCTAATGCTGACAACACTCATGCATTATCACAAGTCAGTATTCTTCCTTTTTCTAAACAGCTCCAGCTTCTGGTGTTAAGTAGCGATGCAAACATGTAAAGTTTACTTTCCCTCTTTTCCTATCTTTTTAAAGTTCACTGGAGGCCCAACAAAGAAATCAAAGGGACAGAGAATATAATTTCTACACCACATTAACAATTTTTGAATATCAGGGCTTAGGAAAACAGCAGTAAAGGCCCAACCTTGGAAAGCCTCTCGGAACTCTTTCGTCCAGCCTCATGAGATTCGTAGATATTACCCTATGACTAACCACAGCCAGCCAGCAGAATTTTCCACTGCAGCCACATGAAGAGTGGGAGCTGGCTCCCTGAGCTCTCACCTTGCAGTGATGCCCCTGTTAAATGCCAGCAAAGTGCCACCGGCACCCTATGGGCACAGCGGCCAAAGGGTGAAACAGAAAGAGAGCATGGAAAGAGAAATACAATCTTTTGCTGCCAGAGGAAGTGAGCAGGATGAAAAAGGCCTTCCCATGGCTTCATCTCCATACAGGGAATTCTGCAATGGACAGGGAGCATTAAATTAGAAACTGGTCCCATCCTTATGAATATGGCTACCAGGGAGSAAGCATATTTTATCTGAATTACAGTGGTATAAACTTCATGCACATGAAATAATTATTAGCTCCACTCAATTAAGAGTTTAGCCTAGAGACAGAAAAAAATTTAAATAAAATACAAGCACCCTTGAGAGAGATAATACAAAGAATATATACATCCAATTATGTAGTATTTTAGTGATGTGTGTAATTTAGACTTTAAACTGTGGGTATGTTTACAATTGCATAAGCAGCATTATACTAAAATACATAATAATATTTTCAATTGGGCATCTTCCTAGTGATCATAAACTGTATTTACTTTTCTACATTTAACATAGAGAATAAAGTAGCAAAAAAAAGCCCTCAAAATATTTTCTGACAAATTTATAAGTGGGAAGCCTCAAGCTTTATTCAAAGCTCATTCCAGATTCTGAAAGCAAACCTTTGTGAAATTACATTAGTTTAACAGAAATTCATAAGTCAGAGAAAGAGAAGCCAAAAGCAATAGTTTGAAGTCTCCTGCTACATTTTAACTTAGCAAGCCTTCTTGGTTTTTCATCCTCCCAACTCAAGCTATGTCAGKTCTCTCTGCATTTCTGACAGCAGACTCTGAAGTGTTACTGAYGGGCATCACCTTCTCTTGGTTGTGTTTCAAACCCTACTTTCCTACAGGTGGGCAGGCAGGACCAGCTGAACCACTCAAAAAGCTCTCTTTGTATTCAAGCTTTGCTCCAACTTCCTTAAGGATACCTGCTACAGAAATATTTTCCCCTTCGTGTCTCTGCAAAACCAAAACGCATTTTTGAATTAAAGARCAAAACTTAGCTTCTGCAAGATTTTCAAAAAGATAAAGCATAATTTGAAAGAGAAAATTTGTATCAACACACATGTAGTTTATTTTTCATAGGAGATACATTTAAGGCTCTTCACAGAACAAAAAGAGCAAAAAAGAGTTCCTGGTGAAACCCTGGACATGGAAGCAACTGTGCTCTATAAACCACCAAAGAAAAAGGTCAAGCATAAAAAACCCCTGTAACAGGTAAATCCAAGTTTATTATCCAATACTGGTTAAAACAGGATTCTCAGATGCCCTATATACATTTCCTGCTCTTCATGATTTTCTATTCTAATMACATGGAATTGCTATTGAAATGCCACACTTATCTGAAATCACATACAATAGGTAAAAAAATATAAACAAAGAGCATTGTAAGTGAAACTAGAAAGCTCAACTCTGCACATTGAAAAAAAATCATATAAATCAAGATCCTACAGTAACAGCAGCATCACTTGAAAGTGAATGTAAATTCTGTACAAAGTTTAAATATGCAATTTAATTTTAGACTTGAASTATCTTGAAAACAACTTATCCTCTTAATTTTTTGTATGCATTAGCCAACTACTTTTGTCTTGCCTCATTCATATTTCCAAGTTTGTCCTTTGTGGTCCTTCTGAATTGCTGTGCAAAAATAGCATCCAAATTACCAAGAARACAACAGAAGTATCTAACTGTCCAAAGCTAAGGGTAGATACAGTCTTAAAAACTAATGCTAACATATAATAGAAAGCATACATAGCAAAAGGCTACATTTTAGCTGACCTTAAAATTTTGAGTATTAGATTAACTAACATTTCAAATATTAATTGTAATAACATCTGTGTCTGACTACTGCTAGGCAATTATATTGACTGTGGTAATGGACAGGAGGTTTTTTGCATGAATAGGGCTGTACAGAAAGTGCCTACAAAKGTATCAACTTGAATCAAACACAGAAGAGAAAAAAACMAAAAAAAAAATCGYATTTGGTAATGTGAGTAGTTTTGGATCACTACACATGATGAAGTAAAGCAGTGAAGAACGTGCAAGTTATTTTGATGCTTGGCTAACCACAGGGAAAGCAGCTCTGCCTTGTAGCTGTGTAATTCAAAGCACTATGATCCATGGCTCACACGCAACTTGATATCCCCGTGCACGTTCTTACCCAGTTGCCATTGCCTCAATACAAGCTGTTTTTATTCCCTGAAAGCAAGCAATTTTTCAAAACACCAGTGCCTAAGAAACAGCAACTATTTCAGCAATCAATTTTAAGACCAGCTTATCCCATCCCTGTGAATAAAGTTAGCTACTATTTTAGGGATGTGATTATATAGTGAGGTTGCTCTTTCATCACACAGCACACATCTGTCCAGAAGCAAAGAAGCTCTCAGACTCTTGAATGCATATTTTCCCCCAGAAACTATAGATCAAGTCTTACAGGAAAAACTATGCAACATCTCATGAAGGTTTTAGGAGGTAAAACAAGGGAGAATTATGCATCTGCACCGAACTAAAATTAGAAAAGCTGCCATATGGCTCTGTGAAGCCAGCAGCACGTTCTTATTCATTAGGAAGCATTCTGCTAACATAAAAACACAAGGCCTTCCTGTGCTCTCCAAATGTGTTTATCTTTTCAACATTAATGCATGATATATCATCAGGCTGCTGAAATCTCCTGCAGTGCATATTAAAAAAGCACAGCTGCACTTTTTCTCAGCACGTTTATTCACTGTGAGCACAGCTTTGCCCACCTCCCTGACACAGCCCTCTTGTCAGCCCGGCTCCACTTTGCTTGCAAAGGGCTGCGTTCCCACTGCACGCTCGCCTGCCCAACTCATCTCCCCATGTTCTGCTCCTCTCATCACACCCACACGGTTTAGTTTCATATTTACTACTGCTGGTGGAAGCACACTTAAATGGTAAATGACCCTAGGGCTTAAGCTAAAAGCCCTTGGAAAGCTGTAAGCGAAATTACTCGCTCAGGAGTAGCAGCACTCAGAACGCTGCGATTTCTCTTWTCCAGGGCAAGCTGCTCTAACTGGTGCAGCTGCTCTCCTATGCCACACATCCCTGCCCCACCTTCCCGTGGTAAAGAAGCACCAGTAATGCATTAACTCTGTGAAAAGCTTCACATTTTCACAAACTTATCAAATATAGGCAAACATTCAGGGAGCTGTTCAAGCTTTGAGTGAAGTCTGCTCTTAGAAAATTCAGTAACAGTAGCCAGCATATAAAATTTTCATGGACACTGAAAGGAAAACAAGCACTGAAAACCCACGATGGATTTAGGAACAGCAACAAATGGAAGCAATAATACCTAAAATTAATACTAGTTTTGTTTCTTGATAATTTTGACATTTTGCCATCATTCTTTTCTTGCACAAGCCTGCATTTTTTTCACTCAATACATCTTCTGTAGGAAGTACTGCCTGATAAATAATTGCCTCCAGTTCAGTTGAATGAAATTCAACTTACCAAGAATAATATTTAACTGCTGGACAGAAAGAAGCCTATTATCTCTGTATGTATTTTTTGCTAAATGCTTTAATAAGCATTTTACTACCTTTYCCTTGGTTTCTTCCCCCCTCTCATTTCACCGTCTTTGCTGTCATCAATATCTATGACCTTCTTCTCTTCTCATTATTACAAAACTCAATGGTATGTTTCTTGAAAGTGAGGAAGAAGACAGGGGCAGCAGTGGAAGTGCCCACTCCTTCCTCCCTTGGCCCCAGGATGGAGYTGTCTTCAAGCCCCATGAGYTGGGGTATCACAGTGCTGCATTCCTGCCACATGGCACCACTCAGAGCACTAAGGCCAAATCCCATCCATAAATACACTTAAAATAACTTCTCTGAAGATCGCTAACTCTTGGGCATAATARCAACAGCTAAAAGTGGTGTTATTTACAGAAATGACATTATTTACAGAACTTTGTACCTATTGTCTACATAGATTTSTCTACATAATGTAGTAGCAAGAGATTATTCTCACCTGACATCACCTCAGAAGGTCACTAGCCTCTGATAAGTTAAGGACTGGKGACTGAAGTAAAACCCAGAGTAACAACCCTCTTGCTGCTGCTGCTCAAGTGAAGAGTAAAGTGTCCTATCCAGGACCCCAAATCCTCAATGGCTTGATCCATCCCCAGCACACAATAAAAATATTAAACAAGGCACYAATACAAATAATTTATTTGATGATATGATTTATAGTCTTTTTATTTATCAGTAAAGACACAGAAGGACATCTGCCATACTACCCTTTAAGTGAAATCTAAACTAAGACTAGAAGGAACCCTGAATCCAGGAACTATTTCTCACCCCATGCCTCATTTACAACTTGTGATGATGTGTCAAACTATCATATTGTAAGTAGAAAGTTGTTTTTCCTCTCTGGAACATGGAATTAAGCTTCCATCATGACCATCACCTGTCAAAACTCTGGATACTTTGCAACCTTAACCTTTTCCACTGGAATATAACGGTATAATTTCATAGTGAGAATTTTTTAGACAGGTTTTAGATTACTAAAATATTTGAGTATGTTCAACATATGCTTTTATATAAAAAGAAAGGTTACGCTTCACTTGCAAGCTGAAAAATTAAATATATGTATCTATATTCCTAAGTTTTTAAGATATTCTCTTTTCCCCCAAAAAGACCACCAAAACTATCTTTCCAGTGTATACTGATTGAGAAATATTCAAATAAATTAATCAGCAAAAGCACCCTGCCCAGGAAATTTCCTTATCAAAAGGTCAAAATCCAGGACGACACTGGGAATTTATAATTTTTACTGGTTTTAAAATGCCTTTTTAAATATGGGGCTTTGGGATTCTGTTTCTGCATTTACATTTCCTAAGGCTGTCTAGTAACCAGTATAATCACAAATATCTGATTGATTATAATGTAATTTGCAGTATTTAATATGTGCCTCAAATACAGCACTCAAACAAAAAAGGAGTACACATGTTAGATTAAGTACATTGGCTATCAGTGCCTTACCCCAAAATACCCTCAATTTAATCAGTCACTTATTATTCTGAGCTAGAATCAGATAAGCAGATTCAAATATATGTATCTGTAGCTGTATACACAAACACATCCAGGAAATGGTTTTGCATCTGTTGCTATTTAGATGATTTCAAAACACTCATGTAAACTACTCAACTGCGCATGATAACAAATGCCACACATCCATCAGCACTGACTTAAAATCTGTTACATTAATATGGCAAAATTTCAAAAGAAAGAGCCAAGCTAACTGACCTCTGCACTGAAATACTAGATACAAATATTTGGTACCACTCAGTTTAACAAAGTAATTATTTTCTTTGGTATGATCTGAATTAGGGCAGAAAATTTCACTGTATTTTTTGGCATYTGCGATTTTATAAGTTTCAGATGTTTACTTAATGAGTAATATCATCTTATTTTGATAATTCGTCTCTCAAAACAGTATTAATATGAATCTCTAAATTATGGGAGCCCAATGTTCTTTAACATTTTGGCTGAGCTAATATTTTCAAAGACAAGAAACATGGCAGAATCTGATAATTTCGTTCAAAACAGGGCTCCACCATGGTCTCAGAAATAATATATCGCTTTTACAAATGTTACCAGCCATCCAGTTGGTTCTTTAACATGTAAAAACACAGGYAAGATTTTGCAAATAAAGATATAAGGGTTAACACTCTTTAGACTAGAATCTGTGGATGCAGTTGCCAAACTAATTAAACTTATAGGTTTCCAAAACTTAGGCCAAAATAACATACTAGAGAGGAATATTAAATCTAGCCAGACACTTGAAGCCTTACTCTTCTGTACTCAACCAGCTGTTAAAAGGAAACAGATGACTCCCTTTCTTCGAACGCCACATCGCTGTGATTACAAAATAACTGCCTTATTTTAGGATGCTGATGATAAATCTTTGTGACACACCAGATCATCCACAACAACAGGCAAAGATCTTTTTGCTTTTATAAATTGCTATTGACAACTGCGAAAGTTTTCAAGAGACCTAATGTGGTCCACAAAAAAGAAATATGATGGATCATGGGCTCTCTATGAACCCATGAAAAGAAGTTTCCATAATAAAGTGTAGGCCAAAGTGGAGTACAGATAATTGAAGACAGCTAAGGAAGAACAGAAACAGGTTTAATTTAATGTGTCCATGTTAACATGGATTACAGGGCTCCTACTACTTCTAATAGTCCAGATTATGGTAGATAAATCTTTCATGAAAAAGCTCTAAATCACTAAGGACAAGTGAAGTTTTCTCCTATAACAGCCCAGTGTTCAGAAATAGAAGATTGGGCCCCTCTTCTTACTTGTCTAACCCACCATCACCAGCCTAGCCACACTTCCAAGGCAACTTAGAAACCTTCCTATTACTGCAAGGAAAGCAAAAGGAAAACCAAAACCTTTTTCAAAGAAACAGTTTACTTCTGCATCTGAGTTATTTAAAGGGATTTTTTAAAATCCAAGTCCTTTATGAAACTGTGTTTAAGATTAATTTTATATATTTCAATAGTGGCCATATTACTTCAGGTACATTATGAATACTGTTAGAATGAAAGCTAATGATTATTTACATGCATTGTTTATGCTATTCTCTAAAATTAAAAGATGTTTTTTCATTACCCTAGAAAATCTTGGCTTATCTTGTTGCTAAGATTTACATCCAGACAAAGTCACTTTTAACCTCAATTGCATTAATTTGTTCTRTCACATATTAATTAGCAGACATTTTACAATGTCTGTTAATAGCACTGATAGGTACAAATGGGCTCCCTTCAATACACTGAACCATACTTAAAACTTAATTAATTAGGCACTACCGTTTCTGTTCCTCTAATTCAGATTCATGAAGCAGGGATCAGCACCCAGTCTGAACTAAGTCAGTATAATCCACACACAGAGAAATGGTTCAACACTAAYGGTATTGTTTTCTCTATTTTTCTCACTGAGATTTATCAGTTCTTTTCTGAGAAGAAATTTCAAGCTGTTTTAACAGTTCCCTTAACCATAGGCAGCTTGGAGCTCAGTGGAAAGGATGCTCCATGTTGTGCCAGTGAGTGTTGCCCAGCCAACTCCATAGCCTTGCTGCTCTTCCCAGCTCCAAACTCCTGACACGGCACAGCCTGGGAGTGAGGGGCCCCTGTCTGGCAATTGTCACCCTGAGTATGTGGAACAAATGTGGCTTTAAGCAGGAAATGTTGAAGATTATGGTCTGCCTCCAGCTGTGTCCCTCCTTGGCAAAAAGGCTGGTAATGCAGGTCTGCAGCCAAGCCTGTGCATTACATCAGAAGTGATAATCCAGAACCTTTTCCGTCAGTCTGCAATTTACTTATTTGCTTGGAAAAAGGAACATGGGTGCCTACTCCTCATTTTACATTTTACCCACTAGAGCACCAACAGGTGAGATCTTTTATATAACAGCTGTTATTTCCACTGTATTATGCATTCACCTCAGCCTAAACATTTAAGGATATATATTGGGGTTTGAGCTAGGTTTCAAAATTCTAAGTCATTTGTTGACCTGGGCTAGAGTTCTCATTCAAATAACYCAGCCAACTAATCCACCAAAAATCCCATTAAAAAAGAGAAGAAACCATACCCCTTCCTTTGGAAAGCATTCAAGCTGTTGAGATAAAGGATATATGCTCCTTGTCTGAGCTTCAAAGAAAGAATGGCAATGTCCATGCTCAGGGAAATCACATAGCTCAGGGAAAGGAAGAGTATTCTTGCACCATAATTCACAATGACCCTGAGCAAGCCAATATCCCCCCTCAGTTATATTTAATGGAGGTTTTACAGACTGACTTCCCCACCTGTACCACTGATACAAAAAAGTAAGGGGGAAMAAAGCTTACTGGGCATATTTACATTTTTGATTGCCAGCAACAAACATGTAATTATATTTTGAACATTAAGTACAATGGCCTGACAATGTGTATTACAATGGTCACTTAAAATCAGCACCTCTTGCAGRTAGACAGATGGTGGCTCAACTTTCGAGATCAGTAGTAATCACAATAATCCTTGATTTTCATCAGCATAACACTCAACAATGCATTACTAAGTTTTGTCAAATTCCCTAAACTATTTGAAGATTTCTTATTGCAGCAACTAAGAGTAAAAACAATGTCAGAGGGGCGATAGTGAATGGAATAAAACTGTCACTGTATGGTAYTGCTGGTCCTAAAATTATGGCTAAACCCACACCAAAGGCTAGACAGAATGACTGGGAAAGAAGTGAAAAACAAAACACAGGACAACTATTGAAAAGAAAACAGAAAAGGCTTAAAAATAAAGCTCTTCAAAACATGGGGGGGGGGGGATTTGAAAATAGAAAGAATATCCATTCTGCATAAAACCCCACTTTTGAAAATTAGTGATATGAAGCACTCCATTTAGAAAAGTCAACTGGGATATGAAGAAACAACTAAAGATAGGAAAAAACCCCAAACACGTAAATATTTCCTTCGACCCAAGACGGTGAAAGGTTTTATACAAAAGAAGCAAGACAGGAAGAATTTTATTTTATTGGCACAAAATACCTTGATAGTTTTCCACCAAACACCAAAACAAACAAACCAAGAAAAATCTAAATGAGGGTCCCTCTGAGTTTTCCAATCTATATTTAGAAATCACAACCTTGATATCTCTTCCTCTTCTTTTTATTTGCAAGTAGATTAAATGTTATATTTAAACATACTTCCTCTTCCATGTTGAATGTAGGCCCACACCTAATTTGCCTCTGGAAGACATCTCCCTCAGAAGGATCATGGGAATTGCAGGTTGTTCCAAGTCTTTCTAGGAAATTGTGCCTCAGGAGAAGTACCAGTATAAGGCTATTATAGTAGTACTTTTTCTCCTGAGGCACAATTCATGCTCTTCATGGTCACATATCTTAAGATGACAAGGGACCATTCCAACTGTCTAGTCAGATCTCTGCAACACATCCCAAAATGCTTCACCGAACTCCTGCATCATGACAAGAACTTTCACTGAGCATTTTGAAGAACATTCAAACATCTTTGGGAGGGCAGAGAGAACCTACCCATTCCTTTATTAAGCTGCTCCAGATTTCAGTTAACTTTCAATTATCAATCTACCAAAATACAATCCTGTATGAGCCAGTCAGGGTGCATCCCACCTTTGTGTGCTGGAGTCCTCTGCGGCTGGCACACTGGGGAGCTCCATTTTGCTTTGTGCCAGTGAGCAGAGCAAGGGACACACATTTCTGCTCTGAGATGACTTAGGCCTCAGTGAAGGGAGGTAGTGCACAGCTGCTTCATCCAAAGARGCATGTGGATACTTATTCAGACAATATGGGGATATCTGAAGCATCTCCAGTTATGGAGTACTTGCTTTATGGATTTATGGTTTATGGAGCTATCCACCTTAGTGGAACTTAAATTTAGGTACTTTTCTGTCTCCTCTGCCTAACATTTGCTCTGATCTTATGCAAGCTGAAGAAGAGAAGGAGGGTATGTGTACGTTTAAGTGTGTAGTGAATGCATTAAGAGTACCCCTTGTGCAATACACAGAGACGTGCCAACACCCCATAATGATGAAACGAAACAGAAGGCATGAAGGTACTGGCTCTCCAGTCGTTAGCCTGAGCACATTCACAATGAACTCAACATTGTCCATGACAGAGTAAGMAACTGATCACTAGCCATGTCATCTTTCAGTATTCAGCCTGAGTTTTTTTTTCCCCTAGTTGTCCACTGTGGGTTTTCATAAAAGAAACTGAAAGCTGAAGCTGACTTATTAACTGGTTTACATATCCTAGGTGATTTCACATTCAAGGACCCCTATTTCTAAGTAACTGTCCATACACAGAACCTTTTTCAGCAATAACAAAATGTATGGCTTAGAACAGATGCAATTATCTTGGTTCTAGTTTGAACACAGAGGAGCCTTTGATCAATGCTTCTTCAATRTGCTGTTAATCCACAGGTTGTCAGGATTCAAACGTGGTATAAAAGGCACTGCACCCTATTGTGAGTAAATATTATATTACTGCTTTTCAGGCTGCAGTCTTTAAAAAGAARAGATAAAAGCTGTGTAATAAAAGCTAGATTCCTTAAAATAGATTATCTTTTTTTTGACTGAAGAATCATCACTACTCACAGTGAATTAATTTGCTATTCCATAAATTAAGCTCCAGAGAGAGAGCCAAGGTAACATGTCCCCTTCRTTAACTTGCTTTATGTGCTGCTGAGATTATGACATTGAATCCACTAATCTAAAGCACACAGYAAGATCTGGTGCTCTACAGTCAGCACCTTTTACACTGCAAACCATCCAGCAACAAGGGACTACAAACACTATCATTAAGACCCAAATCAGAAGGCTCCAATTGTTCTTTAACACCTAAGATCAGTATTTATTTTTTAGCATCTAAACTTAGCCTTTGTTTCCAATCAGACACCTCTAAAGACAGAACAGCTGGTGAGAAACACAAAACCCAAAAGCTTAGTTAATACTTTGGAGGGATGGATGTCAGTCTATATTTCTACTTTTATTTTTATTTTTTTCCCCTAAAATAAAAATGCTAAACGAATTTATGACATTTACTGTTCATACGAGATTACATGGATAAACTGCAAAAAAAAAAAAAATCCAAACAAAACTGTAAAGTTTTGAAGTTTAAAGTCCTCAGAGACAATTTAAATGCAGTSTGTGAACCATACACTTACCAAGGAGGCAGCCTCCAAAACCCAAACTTTCAGGAAGAGATGTCTCCATCTCTCTTATGCGAGACATTTTTACTACAATCTCAGGAGTACATAGACCATAACATGATCATTACATGTTTAAGTAACCAAAACTTTAATGAAGATATTCCTGGAAAGAACAAAGAGGGAACACTTGACACATATCCCCCCAAGAAGGTTAAATATAGGAGAAGCAGCTCAGTCTTTTATAGCATTCCCCAGCATTTGATATTCTAGATCACAACCTCCTACACTGCAATCACCTTTGCAGCTATACAGTTTAAAGTAAACAGCCACACTGCTATTTTGAATTACTTTTTTCTCTTGGTCATTTAAAAGTTTTGAAAGAAAACAAAGATCAAACAAAGGCAAATATAAGTAGGATGCAAAACAAACAAGTAAGTTTTCCTGTAGCACCGATCAGTAATGATTATTTCTACCTGAAAAAGATTCGTACTTCAACTGCTAAGAGCAACTTCAGTTTCTCTTTGACCCATAACTCGAAGACAAARCTTAGATTTTCGATCTAAAATTTCAAGAAAATTATCTTTGGCATGGAAGTCATCCATCACTGACTAAGTTGAAGCCCATGATCAAGAGCAATGTCTTGTTAGGTGAGAGCCATTACATGACACCCTGCAATGCCCAACAGTGCCAAGACAGCCGTGGGCACTGGCCCATAGCTCAGCCATCGCTGGCACAATTGGAGCTGTGCTGGACTGGGGTCTCACCAAGGACCCACGGGGAGACAGATCYTCTACAAGAGGCACTCAAAAACACTGCTCAGGCTCACCACACAACTGCACAACTCAAACACTACTGTCAGGGGAAGGGAGGAAATGGAAACTCATGGTCAGGAGGAGGGCAGGGATGGTGAAACCAGGGCTTTTCAACAGCTGCCTTATTTTCCATAGGTTAGTTTGGTAGCCAGCACACTTGATTATTTTTGTTTCCTTGAAGCAAGAGAACCATAGAACCACAGATTGGCTTGGATTGGAAGAGAGTTTTAAATATCACTTGGCCATCCCTTCTGCCATGGGCAGGGACACCTTCCACTAGACCAGGTTGCCTAAAGCCCCATCCCATCCAGTTTTGAACACTTCTAGGAATGGTGTATCCACAACTTCTCTGAGCAACCTGCTCCAGTGYCTCATTACCCTCACAATAAAGAACTTCTTCCTTATGTCCAATCTAAATCTTTCCTCTCATCTTAAAACCACTGCCTCTTGYTCTGGCACTACAGGCCTCAGTAAACATTACCTCTCTGTCTCTAAGTCCCCTTAATTTACTGAAAGGCTGCAGTAAGGTTTTCCCAGAGCCTTCTCCACTCCATGCAGAACAATCCCCCTCTCTTAATAGTTTGATCCCAGTGTGGACACAGTCATAGGTCATAAAGGTGTCCTTGGCTACTTATTTAAAAAGTAATATTAACTACATCATAACACTGCCTCTACAAGAAACCATTAGTACAGTTAAAATGCCTAAACTTCTGTGYAGGTAAGGTCCAAGCCAAGTATTCTGCACGATACACAACTACAGTAAAAAATGCAAACCCCAGGAAGGTTTTCACTTGATGGATCTGATGGCCAATAACTACTTTTTGTCAGACCCAGAAAAGAAACTGATGGACTGCTTTAACTAAAAACCAGTTTAAATTCTTCAGTGAATCAGTAGTTCTCTTTAGTCATGCAAGCAATAAAGTCAACATAAACTGGGTATTTAAYCAGAAAGCTTTACAATGTACAGAGGAAGATTAAAGACACTTTTAGTGCATCACTCTCAGCTGCAGGTAGGGGAGACAGCAAAGCAAATGCAGTAATAGATTTTTTTTGTAAATGCTCTGCATAAAAACCTTGACTTCAAGCACAAATTCCTGTGCCACTTAATTCAGTCTTAAAATCCTATCAAACTGAAAACACAATCTATAAAAATAATGTTAGCCATGCAAAATTCCTTCAAAAAGATTCAAAAATTGGCATAAAATTTGAATATCCCATCTCAAATATGATTAATATAAAAATATAATTACAGTGAAATTGACCCAGTAAAATATTTACAAAACAAAAACCAACAAACAAAAAACAAGTGGATATGCTCTCTTGCCTTAATATCCTGATTTTGCTAGATAATTATGCACATAACTTTAAACCTTTAAGTAGTTCCACTGACTTAACAGGGATTACTCATCTGCTTAAAGTTAGACAGTTGCTTAAATACCTTGTGAAATATGAATCTAAATTCAGATCTGATAAATTCAAAGTAGCAGCAGCCAAAGCAACACCTCATTACAGCTTTAAGACCATGCTGTTTTCTTTTAGCAAGTGATTTTACTTGCATACTGGTGCTGGAGGCAACAATAGACTATCTGCTGGAGTGCCCCTGTGATTACATAGTACTGCTACAGGGAAGCAAAAACTGGTTTTGCTATCAAATGTGAAACCAGAAAAAGAAGATAAATATGATTAAAAACAAGCCTTCTTTTAAACTGCATACAGGTTCCATGCATGACTCTCCTCACCAAGCACTTCTTCTCCCAACATTACTTTGCTTTCACGTGGTGATTCACTCTGTCCCAGGTCTCTCTTTTAAGGCTATTCCAAAAACAAGATCCATCAGCTCAGAAGCATACATTAACAGCTAGACTGATAACTGCTACCCCAATATYCTTCCCTGAACCACTGGAAAGCTGATCTATAGAACTCAAAACCTCTTCAGAAACTGGTGACACATGAAAACTGGATTCTGCAGGAAAATGGAAGTGACATAAAATCATATTTGAGGATACGTTACCATGGTAGATTATATGCCACTGTATRTGAATCTAAATAAGACAGGTGGATGCCATCTTAAAAAAAGGCTAGAGGAAAGAGAAAGGCTTGGAGAGAAGAAAGGGAGAAATAAGGTGGGGAACCCAAAGTGTAATAACAGGAACTCAGGGGACTTGAAAAAAAAACCAACCCTGTCTTGTACTTATGTCAGGACCCATTCCTCAGCACTCCAACCGAAGAGGTCAGAGGAGACTTAGCTGGAGAAACTGCTGAAGAAGCTTAAGGTGATCTTCAGTATCCTCTGTACCTACTGCATTGCTGATATTCAGACAGGAGGCTAAAACACAACTAGATAATGAAGAAAAGGGAGTTTCAAAAAAAGAGTGAAAAAGAGGCAAAGTAATAAAAAAAAATTGAGAAAAAACCCTCTACCATAATGAGGGGAGTCAGGCTGGTGACGAGTGAAAGATAAGGACTGCTGTTGGAATAAAATCAAATGAGATTGACGAGAAACAGTTCAACTAATTGYCAACTAAGGAAGAAGAAAATTCACAATTATTTGCTGTCAGAATTTTGTTGTCTTCAGATATGAGAAAATATTTTCAGCAGTTCTTATACAAAAGAAATTAATGCCTTAAGTGCTGAAATTTCTTCTTAAAGTAAGATAGGATCCYAAAATCAATCAGACACTATTTTGCCAAGCGTATTTATTAAGTACAATCAAATGGCTTTATGGTTCCTTGACTGTCAGGCATAGAAAGGAACGTTTATTCCCATTGGTCTTTACTTGTCTAACACAAGTTTTTTTAAACTGAGCATGTGCAAATCAGAATTAACTTGCTTGTGCATATCTGTGTATATTATGAACAGATCTGTAACATATATGACTATTACTCTTCCCAAGAAACTTAACATAGACTGCAAACAACAGACCTTACACTTTCATGACCATATAACATAACCATAAAAATCACAGTCCTGAATTACTTTCACGTTGTAAATAAAAAACTGAATGATAATTTTCCAAAGTGCTTGAAAAACAAGTCTCAAATCCCCAGTAAAAATATCCACTTAAGATATACATGAACACAACTTCTGTTTCATCTTCATGCTAAAATCACAATTTTTCATCTCCTCTGGAATAGAGGAGATTTCCCAAAATCTCTATCCAATCATTGTARGACAATATGATACAAGTCCTCAGCAGAAAATCAAGCTTTTGTAACTTAACTTGTCATCACTTCCCCAAGTACTAAAACCATTTCAAAACCTTGATTAAAACGGCATGCAGTAGTTACATCTTCCAAACATCTTTAATTCCTTTAATTAATTCAGGTTTACACATACATTTAGAACTTGCCTTCAAATTGTAATAAACTGAATCTCTAACATACCACAACTTAGGAATATTTGAAGTATATATACTGTGAGAAACGATATAAAGATAACAGATTAAGTATTCCAAGTAYATATTTGCATATAAAATAGATCAGAAAAACATTATACTAAATTATATAGCAAAAGATCTATTAATTTTTTCAGCTACCAGCCCAGCTAGCTTGACATGGGAAATAAATATTAATCTGAATTTCTTCCTTCCTTGTTCTCATTCCTAGAATCTAAAATAAAGTTTTCTTGACAAATCTCAGCAGCAGCTACAAAACTTGTTGCTTTCGGTGGCTTTACAAGGTCTTTATAACTGACTGTGCTTTTGTAAGTAATTAGACCTTCATATGCAATTTGAATTATACTATTTATCTCAAAGAAAGAACCTTTTTACTAAAACCTCTAAATAATATAACTGTAAATTAAGTTCTCACTTATATAATCTAATCTGCCTTGGAAGAAATGCAGAGCAGACCCGCTGTGTGACCACTGAGCCATCTTAATTTGTCCATGTCAGTGTGGAATCACTGAAGACTTTCAGGGCTTTCATTTAGTTTTCTCCTACCAGTATTCTTTGTAACACTAAAAATCAACAAAACTGTAATAAAATACTGAGTCTCATGGAATTTCATGCAAGTGTAACATTATCTTAATGACTTTTGTTTTAGAAATAGATAATACWAGTTTTTGACTGTTGTCAAGGTGTCCTAACAGGTCTTGAGAGTGGAAAAGCAAACAGAAAGATTTGGTACAACCTAAAAAAATGCATTTAAATGATGATCATGTGTAAGTGCAAGATTCTCTATGTGAGGTGATAAACTACCTACAAAACATGAGAGAGCAATAGTAACAGCCTCACTAGGTCCTTAACCCGTTTGCATTGTTTATGTCAAGCTCTTTGTGGCACTGAACAAAAATTCAGGTGTACTTTACAGTTTGTGCAATTTGGATATTTACTATACAYGAGACTTTTTGGTTAATTAAATGCCTATTACAAAACTATACTGCATTTCAGAGTGTGCTGTMATTTGATGTTTTCTTGAAAGGAAAWGCCTTTTAAATTTGCTACTGCAACAAAAAGAAGTAGCTTCGATGTAGGAATGGGTATCAAACTTTAAATCAGTTCAAAGGAATAATTTCAAATATTCTGATCTTTGTGTCTAGACCCTGAGATGCTGAATGACCACCCTGAAAGTGTTCTGCAGTGCAGTGCCCCTTAGAGAGGCTTAAAGTCAGTCTGTACCAGCTGTGAGTTTTATGTGAACACCCAGTTACCAGAACATCTAATTGTGCTCAACTGAAGAACCTTGTGTAACAAATCACCATCAAAAAGAGCAATTTTGTSTCTTTATTACTCAAGGGTTGCAAACTACTTCTACTTGTTGAAATAAACACTACTCACAGCAGTTTAGTCTGTCTTCAGAATTGTATATTCAGTTGTTTTTGCAATAAGACTTTATGACCTTAAAAAACTAACTGCACGTTCACCTTTGGCACAATTCTGGCCCAGGATGACTTCAACAGTTTACATGTAACTGTAATGTGGTCTGATGAGTGTATTTTATAACAATATGAAAAAACTATTTTTGTGATATTTGTCCTGAACAATAAAACCCTGGATTTGACAAAGTTACCGTGAATTAGAGCCAGATTTTCACACTAGATTTTCTAGAACTGCTGCCAGAATTACCAAAGTAGAGTAGCAGATTTTCCTTTGTGCACCCACTTCCCAGGAAAACATTTTTTTTTCCTTTTCTCAGGTAAAGATAAGGAGTATGTGTTGCTTGGTGACAGCAAAAAAAAAAAAAAATTAATTAAAAATCAATTTGAGAAAAGGATGAAGAAAATAAGGGAAAAAGAGTATTTTAAAAGCCAGCAAGGCTCAAAACAATGACTGACACTGTGTCAGGTTAACAAGTATACTTCTAATATGGGGCATGGCAACATCATTGGAATATCCACTTTAAAAAACATAGCAACCTAACAGCAAAAAGAAGAGAACAAGCTGAGAAACAGGAACACTCSCTAAGATTAATCACTTAGAGCCACTTTGGAAGCAGCTGACACAATCTGACTCTTTCCACTTTCCATTTAGCTTTGAATAGACCAAGTCTAAAGCTGTAGATCTACTTATATACTTGTTTTAGAAACAAATATGTATTTAAATTACGAAACATCCAATCTCCACTTTTGTCATTTTACACATACAGCACAGAAAAAGAAGAATCATTTTCCATAGAAATCACAAAATAGTGAAAGACTTTAAACTGTTWGAAAATCAAAGGAATCACTCGAAACACAGTTTACAAAGAGATATCAATCTCCTACATTAAAAGAAAAATGATATGCACCTCTTTAAGCATTTGAATCTGCCCCAAACACCTGCAGTGTGCCTGCCTAGACAGACCTGTGCCACAAAACCCACTTCCAAAAATTTAAAGTTTCTAAAAGATTTGAGTTTTCTCTTTGAATAGGAAATATATCAAAAGAAAAGAAATACAAAACTAATCTTCTAGACAAAGAACAGGAAGAAAACTGTCACGTTCTGTGGTTTACATTTATAACAGGACCCTATCTAGAGATTAGAATAGTTTCAAATCTATTGTAGTCGAGGATATGATGTCATCATTTAAAGGACGCAGATAATTTMGTCCACAATATCTATTCATACCAACAAAAGAAAGCAAAACGGGTATGCAGAACACTTACATACCCCAATCTCCTGGATTATTTCTCTTTTGCATGGATTCATCATCCATGTAAAACGATGTGGTTTCTTTTTCCCAAAGCTATCTGCTAGTTTAACTTTAGTGAAAGCACAAGTAATTTCAATTCTATTAGATACACACACCAGACTGATCGATTTTCTCTCTTTCTAAGCAATTTTCAGTGAACCTTATTTTGAAAGTACTGAATATGATACTTAGCACACTCTAGTCACAGAACTTAACAGCATTTTTCATTACTGATTAATGAAAAACATGGGAATTTGCTAAAGAAAAGCTGAAGAGACTATCAGGTTAGCCAAAAATGAAACAACAATCAACACAAAATATCAAAGTCAATTAATTAGTCTTCTTACCTTGTTCTTTTATCTGACGAATTTGCTTCACAGTTTCTTTCAAGATTGCACATTTGTCAGGTTTAAAGTTAAAGTTGTCAATATCATTAAAATTTGCAAAAATCAGCTCTGCAAGTTCTTCTATGTATTTATTCTCTTGCTCACGATTGCGTTTCTCAGTGCTTCTTTTAGGGCTGAAAAAGAAATTATAAAAATGTTGTCTTTAATTGCTTGCCTTCTGGCCAGCTCAAAGATGATTTCAAAAGGTTTGACAGTAATTTAACAAAACCAGAGAAAGAACTGCCCTCTCTCACTACCAAAATATAAATTACAAGTTTCTCAAGCAGAAAGGTTTTCTCTGGAACAAGGAAAGGAGCATTAGAAAATATGTTACTTTTTTTTGCCCCCAGTAGTCATGCTTTTGTTTCAAAAGAGGCTTGGGATTAGAAATTAAAAACACACCATTATTTTGGAGGGGTGGGGTGGGATTTGAATATTTACAAATATCCCTCCTATATGGCATTGAGAATCAAAAGAGTATTATATGGTAAGTGTGTATGAGAAAATAAAACAGCTTAAATAGTTGAACCGAACAATCCATACTCCCCACCTCCTTGTGAATTTATGACAGTCTTAAGAAAAGATGATGAATGAGTGGTTRTGCTTTAAAATGTATTTGTGTTGGTAATACAATTGCTGTAAAGCTGGAAAATATTTTTGAGACCTAGATTATAATGTACAACAGAGGTGGTAAGAAATATCAGATTGCCAAAATGAATGATCAAAGACTGCCAGAATAGCCAAAAGAGATTTTTACAYCTCTCCTAAACTGGGACCAGAATTCTGCATTTTGGCACAACACTGGATTCAAAATAAACAAACAAATAATAATAAAAGAGAATAGTCCTCATCCCCATCCTAAACCCTCAAAAACACAGAATTACTGCGGTAAAGTAGTTTGGCACTGACTTCTCTTTGCAAAAATGTTGTTTGTCRTCTTCTAACTGAAAAACAGATGCACATGTAACATTTTTTGAGCTCATTATCTGTCCATATTTCCAGAAGTAAGTGGTCTAACCTGGGTCCAACCTGATCCGGATCCTTGCGCTTTCTTGACTCTGCTCTGGATGGGTCAGAGGTATTTTCTCCTATCCCACTCATCTTGAACACATATCAGCAACTAAAAGGAAGAAAGTGCAAGAAAACATTATGGTGGAAAAGTCTTGAGTTCTCTATTCATATTTTCAAGTTTCTCATTCCATGCTCAACTCAGATTTTACTTGACAAATCTATCATTTGAAACAGAGTTTGTTTGAAAGGCACCAATAAAAACACTGTGTTTATGWCCCCACAAAATGCTACACAAAACTCCTTCAGAACAAAATTTGCGGTGGGCAAGTAAAGCATTATCATCTCTTTGCTTGTAACCAGTTATGTAAGAACAGATAAGTATTTTTGTGCCTGAGTTGCTGAATTTTCATGGGAAATCTGCAAATTTGAATGAAGAAAGACAAAGGAAAAGCCATAGTGCCATACAACAAGAAAAACACAACAGAACTGAAATACAYGAAATAAAATGTGTCCCAGCTACATGAAAAGATAGCCCATGTGGCTTTAGTTAAAAATCAGAGGATAATGTCTGCAGAAACACACATACAAAATTGTAGAAACAGAACATCTCTCAGCACTAGAGACCACTGAGGAACCGATAAATATTTTCTACATATAATCTACCTCATAAGGAGAATAACTTCTCAAGCTAATGTAGCAAAACAACATAAGTTTATAATTTGTGCAATAAACAGCCTGTGGAAATCCTGCTCTGCTTCTGACTGTTGGTTTCCCCACGCCCTGTAGAAGCACATGAAACTCACCTGCCCCAGATCACATATTCCTCAAGTATCAATATTCTGGAGGCAGAAATCACCATTACAAAGGACATGGGGAGATGATGTAMATGATCAAAAATTCATGCAAGACAGGGCAGCTCCAGCTCACCATMTGCCTAGTTGCTGCCAGTTTGGTGATGGTGATGGCTGAGAGATGTTGCTAGACATTTCAGAGAGCTCCTGTATTGTTTGGGATTAGCAGAAAAATAAACATGAGGGCCATGAAGGAGGTGTGTGTACCCAGGAGATGATTCATACCATCCTAAAATAAGAGCTGGAGCCTGTAATTGCATGACCACTTCACCTTGGCATTAAGTGGAAATCAGGTACCAAAACAAGGGAGTTCACCACCTCCTTCAAGTCCTTCACTTCTGTCACACCAGTTCCCTTCCCTCCCTAGTCAGCCATGCACCGAACCTAATGAGGGAACTGCTGGGGGGGCTAAAGTCCCTTTGCCTTTTTCTTTTTGCCATTTTAAAAACCTAGCAGCCAGACTGTGTGTTGGCAATCAGATGTTCACACTGGAAATCTCAGTTTTCCCAAYGAGCCAACTGAGTGAAGATATTGCAGATATTGGCAGGATCAGCCCAAAGACTAAGGTCCAAGCAGTTAACACTAAGAAAGGCTACTCACTGAAAACTGAGCAAGCAAATGAAGAGTTGCAGCCATCTCAGATTCAGAACTGGCCACGACCTAACATTTCCCTCAATTAAAAGTAAAAAATAAAAAGTTTCTTCTTCCTGAAAGTATTTTTTTTTCACAGAATCACAAAATATTCTCAGTTGGAAGGGACCCACAAGGATCATTAAGTCCAACTCTTAAATGAATGGTCCACATAGGAATCAAACCCACAACTTAGGTGTTAATAACACCATGCTCTGACCAACTGATCAGATGTCAGTGTTTTTTAAACCACTCTGAGCAGAGAGCGGAATCATTTTCCTTTTTCTAGATACCCGTCAAGTTCCATGAAAAAGATGTATCATGCCTGTAACATATAGCTTGATTTGGTCTTTGACATGAATGGTATCAAACTGAATTTGAAAATATCTGATTGTCTTTTTTCCCACTGAGTCTATACATGCACATGTGTATCTACATGCACCTACACACTGCTATCATTCTGAGAACCCACTGTAAGCAGAGCGCAAAGGCTGTGGTTCTGTGGCAGAGCAGACACAGCTCTTCAAGGGCAGATGTCCCATCACAGCCTCCATCATTCTGTTCTTGCTGCAGAACTCYCAGTGACCTCACCAGGGCACTCGCAGAGCCACATCAACACCAACTGCACTGCAGAGCATGAAACATCTACTGCAGTCTCCAGTGTGGTCTGTGACACCGGCTGCTCCTTAACAACTGTCCATCTTCACTGATTCCTAGCCCCAGCAGACATACACACCCGAATTTTTCCAAGTATAGGAGTAGAAATATACACTCCTGGATTAGTGGATTAAGCACTTTCTTGAAAAGATGCAGTTTCACAAGTATCACAAGAGCTCCAAGGAAGAGCAAGASACTACTAAGGAAACTGACAGTATTTAAAGAGAAGCTGCCTTTGTCAGCTTGTCCTTGCGGCTCTGTTTCAATGACTAAATTTTTCACTGACCAASGTGAGAAAAAATCATCAGCATGATAAAAGCTGTACATTCCCAAGATCTGATCTCTGATCCAGAGTCAGATGGTGACCTGAAGTTCAGAAGAACAATCAGGCTGGGGAATCCCTTCATTTCTTATCYTTTCCAAGTACTACTAGAGATATATAAATCAGCTAACTATTTTTCTTGAGAAAAGCAAGCACAAGAATTCACAAAAACCTGTCAAACCTTCAATTGTCATCTTCTCACTCCCCTTCCCTCCCAAGTAGTAGGAAGGTAAGCATTTAGGGTGGGCACCACCGTTCAACTCCCCTGCCTGCCCAAGAAAGCATACATAAACTGTTACTGACAGCTTTCCCACCTACTCTGTCAGACCTACTCCAAAGGGAGGTTTTTACTTTTGCTGGAACTAAAGTTCCACCAATGCATAAACCGATTCTTCTTGCACTCACTCTGATGCTGTAGCAATCCCACAAGGTCCACGGTATGTGCCTTTGGAGGACACATTAGAACTCATCTCCCACCATAAACTCTAAACTTCATCCTTCYGTACTAAAAGGAACAAAAGTGGTGTCACACAACTCCTTCTCTCCTTATTAAACATAGTAAATAGTTCTAAATAGTGTATGTATTTATTTTATTTTGTTTGCACTTACAGGCTATTACATCTTTTCCTCAGCAGCATTATCAGTTTATTATTAGAATCTGTTACCCATTTCTTTTTCACTCATCATCATTTATTTCTGGAAATCTACCACCTACTACCATGTTTGCTTTCTGTTCTACTTATGTCTTATTAAACACCATGTTCTATACTGCAAAGATCTATACAGACACCTTTTTTTGTTGTAGGTGACTGTGCTCCAGACCAGAAYGTAAAATCCAGAGTCAGGTGTCTTGGAAAGCAGAAAGCGAGATAGGTAACATTGAAGCAATCTAAAAAATATCAAAGGCTAAAATGAAAGTCACTCATCTGTACCTAGYACACAGGACTAAAATAAACTGTGCCCCCAAATCCTCTCTCCCTAGGGATTTAGGAGGTGACTGGGAGAGTTAAAAGTTCTGGTATCCTTTTGGAATTCAGAAACTAAWATCCATGCCCAAGTTAAGAGAAATGAGGAGGAATCAACTTTAGGTGGTGAGGGTAGATTCTTCTGCAATACTGTCTACCAACTAAAACAGCCAGAATCCAGGCAATGGAAATAGAGCTTCCTCTTCAGAGAGAGCTCCCAGGCCTGCATTTCCCACCATGCAGGACAGCCTCCTGGCTATCTGCCTGCTGAAACTGGATGTTTATGAAGCAAGGAGGGCAAGGCTGATTAACTCTTGCAGGGCAGTAGGAGTCCTTAGGGCTGTGGTCTCTCCCACTAAACTCACACAGTAAGTAGCACAAACACTGTCTTAAGACCCAAGGACWGAGGTTTAACTCCCTTGGGGCTGAGGAGGATAGCAAAGCTCCATGTCCCATTTCTCAGCAATGGCTCTAAGGAGCCAAAGAGGTGAGCACTCTCCCAGCTTCCTCATGCCTTTTAAAAAGAAAGCAGCTGTCTCATATATTTTTCCATGAGCAGTTCACAATCAAGACCAATGCAGATTACGAGATCAAGATCTCTAAAGGGTTTAGGTACCTCTACAAATTTAACATGGCAGAAGCAAGAAACTGAACCCACATTTTTCAGAAGAAAGTACTTCTGGGCACATATAGTACCAAGGAGCAGGCCTCTAGGAAATTTCCAAGTGAGAAACAGAAAATGTCATGAATTTTCCTTGAATTGATAGATGGATTTTAGACACAGAAATAAACATCCGTTCAGCAGAAGTAACTGAATTGCATGTAGCACGTTTTGGTTTCTGCCTTAACTTCCTCCATACATATTAATTTATCTATATCAACACATCTTRGTTATTAATTATTACCAGAAGTTTTATACTACACACATACTCATAACTGTATCATTCCGTATTTTAACAAGATAACTTAGGAAATTTTAAAGCTGTTCTAGATATTCCTAGGTCCCTGAACCACTGATATAACTTCTCAGATCAGACAATCAAAATCCCACATTTGAAGCCAGATTTTTTCCAGAAGACAGGACAATTAAAAACTAAAGACACTGTAAGTAAAAGGACAAGTCAGAGACCCAAAGTTCTACTCCAGTAACCTTCCCCTTAAGGGAACTACCTTAGATTAGAAAGCAGCATTCATCATGCTACTCTGATCTTTTGATACATCTCTTCAGGACTTTTCACAAAGAAAGATAAAGAAATTAAACAGTTTGTCCATTCAATGCTTCAGAAGTAGTGGAAATGTAGTATCAGCTCTACCACATGTGTTCTGACACAAAAATCAAGAAAATGTTGGTAAGGGTTGTTTAGGAAGGTATAGAAAAAGGATTAGCTAAATTGGGAATTAGTAAAAACAAAACCAGCAGTAGTCATGGCTTTGAGGAGAGAGATAAAAACATACTTGATAATGAAAAAAMCATAGCATCATGCTATGTCAGACACTGAACTAAATAAGCTATTTTAAAAGAAGCTCTCTTACAAAGTTAAATTTGAATGCATGTCTTGCAGAATGAATTGTCATGCAAGACCAGGCACTCCCTTTTTTCATTGTATAAGTTGTTTGAGAGCTGTACTGCACTCCAAAATACAAACATCCCACTGTGGAATTGGTATTTTGCCTTCAGTGGTCATACCAGATTTTTCTACTTAACATGTATTATGGCTTTTTTCAAGTGTCCTATCCCATCAAACACCAAAACTACAACAATAACTAAGAGCTGAACCTCTAATGCTGACTAAGAGGCTACTCAAGCTTCAATTCCACTGGGTATAGATGAGCAATAGAACAATGGAAAAATAAATACTCTCACTGTAGCATTTTCCTACAAGGAAGGAGATAATTAGAGAATCAGAATTATTATTACTAAAAATATCTAAAGAACTAATTTTACTCTCCAACTGATGACCCATACCAACAGGACATCTCAGGTAACTTAATACTCTTTTCCTATTTATATTTAAGACCAGAAGTGCATTTGCCATCTCACCCCATTCCATTACCACCCATTGCCAAAGCATCCAAAATACTTGTAAAAAAACAATGGCTAATTATTCCATTTGTTAAATGTAAATCACAAACACCAAAGAAATAAATTAAAAAACTTTAGGAAGGTACATATTAATAATTACATTCATTGACATCTAACCAGTTTCTACCAGATGTTGGGAGACTGGAACAACAGAGCCTGAAATGTGCTTGAATTTTTTTGCACATTCAAATGTGCTTTTGAATTTTTTTTCCTTCTTTCTTTTCGGGTTCTTTTTTTCTTTTTTTGGTTTTGTTTTTGCTGTTATCAGTAATAAAACAATAGTCTCTGCTCTTGTCGTGACGGCACATCCTCCTTTACATCCTCCACCAGCAACCGCTAAAGCTGGAGTACACAGAGAGACTTAACCTAATTATAAAGTAATAGTAAACATCCATCTTTCAAATGGGAAAGAAAAACAGAGGCCCCATGAAGAGGGAGACAGGAAAATATCTAGCACAAATCACTTGTGTGAACTTTTACATCTCTCCACCTCCTCAAATGTCACGAAGGAACATGGCATGCAGAGTAAGCCTTCCAACACTGATCCTCACCATCAGTCARTTCAGTTAATCATCCAGAGTCAATGCAGAAGAAGATAATGTGCATTTTATCTCTTATCAGAGCAGGCCATCTTCCAAACAAGGCCTGTTAAACTGTCAGATTTATTATAAGCCTAACAAATGCAGTTAAAGAATAAATGAGGATTACACCTTCAAAGCTGCTATTTCAACCTGAAAAGTAGCAAACAAAAGGTAAAGTACATATCACGGACTATCAAGTAGAAATATCGTGCTATCACCCCTCCAACCCAACAACACATTCAACTAGAGCATGTACAACTGATACATACCAAAGTCTTTAACTAAAGTCAGTGTTTTATGGTGTAACAAACAGAAAAAATACTGTTTACTGACCAAAAATACTCCAAGTCAGTACTGRCAAAAAAATTTCTCTAACAGCAAATTTGAAAAAAACAGCTTACAATTCTGTGGTTAATTGTTTACTCAAACATACAGCCATTATAGTTCATCCTTTTTTCCTRTGAAGTTGCCATGACTAGAAAGCTATCTCAGTTTCAAAATTACAAATGTACTCTGTGTGACATTAATTCTGGTAGAAGCCAGAGGAAAGTTGGAAGTCACATGCAAATTCTGATTCTTCACATTTTTTCCTGCTTATGAACTCTTTTTTCACTGGCTCCATTTCAGAATTGGAAAATATTTAGTATTGATGCACACTGCAATCTTCAACCCTTTCGAGGAAGGCAATGCTTGCTAGCCACTTTCCCAGGCCTCSAAAGGAAATGGCTGTCAGAAGCAGGATAAGATACCAGATCAGAGAGGGGGCCACTGGAGCCTAAGGCCAASCTTGCAGTGGTCAGCCCCAGCAGCTCAGGAGGAAGGGCTGCTGGAATTGCCAGCACAATCCATTGCAGCACCTGTCAGAGCCCCAGTGGGGAGCTGAACCCATCYGCCCCACGCACTGCACTTGGAGAAGCTCAGCCCTTTTGCAGGCAAACTCGCCCGGCACAGGTATCTCGACAAATCCAGAGAGATGTGAATAAGGGTTTGGAAATGAATAMGAAACCAAGAGCTGAAAATCAAGGCAATGGGTAATAAAAAAAGCCGGTGTCATCTGGTAAAATTAGTTTTAAGTAAGAGATCCAGTAAGAAAYGTGACAGAAGAGATAAATTAAACCATCCTCCTGAATCCCTGATGTAAGTAAGCCACATGTTCTACAACCAACTTATGTGTACCAGTTCTTCACCACTAAGGACCTAGAACCCCAAAYGAAACAATGCCAATCTGCCAAAAGAAACAACATGTCCAATACCTTGGTCAGTGATGCTAATCTCATATTAAAAATTAAAACTAGTTTATTTAAGGATATGCTTTTTTCTCAAAACAGCACAACTACTTTCATCACAGATGAAACTCTAAAACCTTTGCCACCCTATAACAGTCACACAGTATAAAGCAAAAACAGAGTTTCTGCAAGGATGGTGATAGCAGGAAGCTGAAATACTCTAGTCACCTTCAGAGGATTTGTACTAAAATCTGACCTGTACCTGTAGCTTTTTCTATCTTTTCAGTTCTTTCTATTTTAAAGATGGCCTATTACAGGTGACATTAAAAAAGTTTTATGGCAGTATTTACTAAACTCTAYTTTATTATTCAACTACACAAACTAGAACTAACAAAAGAAACATAATTTACTTGCAAATGCCATTAACCCCATGTATTAAAGAACTGAAAACTGACTCCAACACCTACTACTCACATTTTTAAGCTGAAGGCTCCTTCCTCARTCTTTTCCCTTACTCCTGTGTAATGGCTTTAGAGTGGTGTATTAGACAGAAAGAAGACGACATATTCCATTTGCAGCCTGAAAGCCAATAATGCTCATGAATTTTTTACCTGACAGACACTTCAAGATGCCACTGGGAAGACTGTCTAATAAACACATTAGGCTGCAAATGGGCAGCAGCAGCTCTTTAACACATGCTGTAACAATCAAATAAATGGCTAACATTAATGTTCACTGTTACAGACTGGGATTTAATATGACTTTCTGTAAAATCCACCTACATCTTGAAGGCAAAAGAGGTTTTTCTCAACTACTCAAACCCACAGGTTTAAGAAACCCTCAGTTCTGCTTGAGACTTTGCCAAAACCCCTCCAGACTGACCCCAGCACTGTAGGATGGCTCCTACCTTCTGTATTCCCATAGGCTAAGGCTCTTAACAGAGCCACTCACTCAGCTGCTTATGGATTAGGCTACGTCAGCACCTCTAATATCCCCAGGAATAGCAAAACCAAGCTCTAATAAAACAACAGCAAACAAATATCAGAAGAAGAAAGTACCTTTTTTTTAACACATTCTTTTGTTTTTATTAGGTAGGTAGCTAAGTTGAAAAAACAAAACAAAACTTATTCTAAATCCATTTAGCCTTCTATGATGCATTTAATAAGTACAAAACTATGGCTGCAAAAAATATTAAGCCTGCAAGCATTTTCACTGAAAAGGAGTCCAAATTCCCACAAATGTGCTTATTTAATCTAGACTTTTCTCTCACAGTTCACAATTATTAACAGCTTATAAGACTGATTTTGAAGCCTAGTATTTCATATCTACTGTGATTTAAAATAAAACTTTGCGAATACCACAGCTAACAAATGAAGCAAATCTAACAACACAGAAAAGGATAATAGTATAGGAAACTTTGTATTTAAACAACTTTCACTACCAGTATATGATACCTCTGGAACAGTGAGTTAAGTATACTTCAACTCCTACTGAATCTTTTCTGCCAATCTCAGTTTCAAAACTGTTATCTGTCCACTTAAATTCCCAYACCAACTTTCCTCCCCAGAAACCACCAAAGGGCAAGGGGAAAAATCAGACTTGAGAGAGGGCAAGAATGGAATAACTCTCACAAATGTAAGGCACTGTGGAAAAACAGAAATCCAGACACATTTTCTAATCTCATAAATACAACTGACACAAATGTATACATTACTTACAACACCAGAAAGCTTACACAGTTTGGTGGGATTTTCAAGATGCCTATCTTACCAAYGAGAAAAATATGATCAATCACATAAATAAAGGCATTTACAAATCTTTGTAATGTGGGCTTGCCTACACTAGGATTTCACTCCATTTAACTGCCTGTCAAATACCAGTCTGTTTATACTAGATAAAATATATTCCATTGATAAAAAGCTCAAGAAATGTGGTTCTGTATTGGTAAAAAGCAAAAAGCAGAGGGTAAGCCAGAGAGAAACATAGCATGCTTCCACATCAGGTGTACACAGTAGAGTTATAGGATCTACACACAGAGATATTAAACCTATTGTACTTGAATTTGAGTTCCATCACTTATCAATCAGACTGATTTCGATSACTTCACAGAGCTGGAGAGAAGTAACTCCTCCTGGTCACTAGGACCAACTTAGCATATCTGCACACTCAGGTGTAATTGTAAATGATCTGCAACCCAGGCTCGACTGGCGCTTCATTAAGAAATACTTACGTTGCGTGCCATCTTTCATATCCCTAACCTGGYCATCAAAATAACGATTCTTCAGTCTCAGAGTAGATACTGTTACTGAAAACACCTAATCTTACTGAAACTTTTGCTGCACTTCAGAAAGTCCAAACCTATGTGTCTTCATATACATATAATATGTTGCTTCATCAAAAATTATACTCATGTTTTCAATTTTCACATACCTGCAGCACCAAGAGGGTTTATTTTTCTTTTCTACCCAACAACCTATTACTAGGAGGCATTTTGAAATTTTAGGCCATTCTTTTGAATCCAAGCACTGGATTAAAACTCTCAGCTGTAGAAAGCATACCTAAACATTATCTATAATACTTCTACACATTTTGATATTGTTATCGTGGTGAATGAATACACATGTACACACATGTACACACAAGATACATAGTCCGCACTCCCTTCTATAACATTGAGATGCTTTCATAAGCATGCATTGCATTTAACAGTATATAATAAACTTTCAAAGTAAGAAGCAAGAATTCAAGCTGGTTTTTTCCTGCAGGTTGCAAGTTAACCATCGTCTGAAGTCAAACATACCTATATTCAAGTTAAACATACTCAGCTCCACAAACGGCCACAGTCATAGTAATTTTAACAGCTGGCTATCAGGTGAATTGGACTTCACTTTGATGTCCTCTGTGCCCCCAAGATGTTCAGAATGCTGCACACTTCATTAAATTGCAAACTCAAATCATCCTTTTCAGTACAGTGCCCAGTAAGGTTTACCATCCTCTCTGCCTCTGAAATGCATTTATAGTGTCTGACCTGGAAAACTYAGCATCCTCCTCAGCCCAGACCCTAGTCCCTGAGGGTGCCTAGTGGCAAGGATGTGGTTCCGGATGTATTGGGAGAGACCAGATGGAGTTTGGCTTCTATTCCCATCCAGTATTTGATGAACAGGTAGATTTCCTCAGCAGGTGCTTCCTGCTGATACTGGTATGCGTGCCAGTATCATCCATTTATACTGGAGCAGCAGTGTAAGAGTTGGGAAGTAGAAAAGGTTTTTTTTTCATTAAAGCTGGAAGAGCAAATAATTTAATACATGCTTCTTGAGTCTACATGCATGAAAGATTACACTTGTATCACCTCCCAACATGCAGAATTACCATTTTGTACTTAAAACAGATATCTGTTAAACTACTGGCAAAGCTATTGCAAGTGCTAACTATGTACATTTCTCCTAAGCACAAAAATTAAAGCTACCAAATGATGCCACACGAGTGTCTTGCYAACACTTACAAAGTATGATTAACTYCATGTTTTTAATACACCTATGAGTTTAGAAACTGATCTGTGAACATGAATAACAGTTACTAATAACTTCATGTTGGTCTTTGTTTTATTTGCTTTGGTAAAATACAGAAACCAGTAATAATAGAAAAATAGGGAAGTTTGTCATTTTAAAGCATTTAAAAGCATTAAACTCATAAAAATGTTGTTGCTTTACTAAGTCAACTGCCAAGAAATAAAATCCGACRAACACCAGCTTTGTAGTTGTGTCTGTATGTGTACATTCACACACACACATATATGAATACAGACAAATATGACCAGATAAAACATTCATAGAAATGGCTGTATGAGTCAAACAAGAGA
The DNA here is from genome assembly GCF_030028575.1 of Malurus melanocephalus. Taxonomy (NCBI): domain Eukaryota; kingdom Metazoa; phylum Chordata; class Aves; order Passeriformes; family Maluridae; genus Malurus; species Malurus melanocephalus. The sequence continues at coordinate 1,394,386 of NW_026623264.1, forward strand.
AACATTTAGTTAGTGACTAGTTTGCCATGGAAGCTAATAGCAGATATCTTGGAAAAAGGTACAGGGCAGCTGTAGAATGATCCTGCCCCCCATATTTCCTCTCTGTCTCTGACAATCAGTGGCACAAGCTTAACTGCAGTGTTGCTGTGCCTCCTCCTCCTCTGAACCTATCTTCAGTGGTGCCTAATTCCATCTTAAATCCATATATACYTTTGGCCTCCACAATGCTTACAGGCAACACCCTATAAGCTTTACAACAGCTCTCTATAAGCTCCCCAAAGCAGAAATGACACTGTAAAAAAATTGAACAGTTCTATGGGGATGCTATGACTCAACTGAAATAAATCAGAATTTTATCACTGACTTCACTGAAGCTTCGATTTTCCTCCTAGTCTACTAAAAGAAGATGTCAAACTGTTATTTCTCTCTTTTGTAGGTTATAAAACACTCCATGGACCTGAAAAAGCTTGTATCCTGAAACCCAAAGAAGACAAGGTTACTCTGCTATTAAACCTGAATGCTAATTATGAGCCATTTTATTCTCTTTGTAAAAATAAACTGGAATTATTGTTAATAATGAAACAGTTTATGGTAAAGCAGAATCACAAATGCTAAGAAAGAATCAATGTCTATTTCAAGTATTTTTAATTTTGGATTGTAATGGAATATAATTACTAAAGAGAGGAACACCCACTACATTCATAGAAGGAGTTGACCAGAAGTCCTGTAACACACTGCCTCAAAGTAAAAAATAACACACATTTATAACTACTTGGACTGAGCACCTGGAAAAATTTCAGGAAAAGGACCAAAAATAATTTTATTCCATGCAGTTCTAACAGAAGTTTCTTCATGAGAATCTTGTGTTGCTCAATCACAACACCCTATGCTATCAGGAATGGAAAATCACAGCAGTGCAGCATCCTGATGAAGTTTGTTTAGGGACAGCATGCATAGGAGAAAAYRAAATGGAAACAGCAAAGRGGAGATTCAGGTACAACACACACCRCAAATYAAAYGCATTTATCATAAATTTTKGCRTTGATTCTTCATSTGCAGTTTTTATCCAACTGCTGCACTGCTCCTTATGCTCTGTACCCTCACAGACCAGGCAGCCCTTGCCAAGGCCTTACCTTCAGCTATCAGGGAAACCATGCAGGGTTCAAGGATCACTCCTGGGCACWGAGAGCAGCCCACTCCATAAAGACWCAGGCAGCTTCCACATCCTACACCTCACCTCCAGAGACCAAAGCTTTACCTGCTAATAATAATTTCTACTGCAATTCAGGCATCCTTCTAGGCCTGCCATGGATGAACGTAAGCAGCAAGAGAAGCTAAGGAGGAAYACAGGCAGTAATGTGACTCCATCGGGATTTCCTCACAAGTACGGTGATTATCAACTTACAAACACCCTTCTCATTTACTCAGCTCTAACAGCTTGCCTTGTAGATCCAGTCCTCAGTCCTTAATTCAGCTTTCTTATTACAATTGTGGGGCTATGATAAAACAATGTGCAAACAAACATTCCACGTAATACAGTAGATTCTGAGAATCAAGGTTGTTTTCACACCTTTCCTCATTCTTTGTTATGACTAGTCTAAATAAATAAGTAAATAAAATGTCACTATACAAATGTCCTAATGACATTTATTATTAAAAATCATTCTAAAAACTCTGAAGTGAAAATAAACATTTCAAAGTACACCTCTACTTCACACTTTTCAAGAAAGCTTTTTTCCTTACAATATGGTATATTTTGCAATGCAGTCATATGTTCCCTCCTTCCTTGCACTAGAAACTTCCCTTACAGAGATGGCAACAAAACGGGAGGGGGAAAGAGAGCAACACCTTTTGAATATTATCAGTGTAACCCTGTTGACTACAGAAGCATACATAATTCATAATTTTGAAAAGTGGGCAAACAAAATTACTCTGGTCAGAGATAGCTGTATATACTCTAGATAAAACAATTCTGTAAGATACTGCTTGTGAAAGGAAATACAACTTGAGTTTTGTGAGAACACAGAGCCACCTGAAGAATACAGTCTAYACAAAAGGTTGATTTTGTTCAAATTTCCTCCCCTTAATACTTCCTAAAAGGCATCAGGGAAATCAAAATGACTGTACAAGCAGCAAAAATTTATTTTCCTACAAAACATAGGTGCCAACATATCAGTAAGCACTACTCGGGCCCCCACTATCTTGTTAGATCTTCTGTAATGAAATAAAGGAAGAAAACACAAGAAGCAGAGAGGAAGTTTCATTGTTCTTGTGGCTTCGGCATTCGGTGCCGAGAACGTGACAGGCTCTCAAGCCTCTACTCAACGGCACCGCCTGCCCCAGGTCTCTGTACCAAAATGTTACTATGCTGCAATTAAAATAATCAAACTGAGACAAAAGAGAACAAGCAAATAAATAGCACAAACTTGTTTACGTTTCTGGCTCTGCCCTCACAGTATGAAATAAAGTCTCTTCAAACACAAACTACATTAATTTAAAAAACAATAATATTTTCCTTTCTCCCTCCTATCTCAAAGTAGCATGAGTTTTTCAAAGTCCTAAATAAAATAAACTAAGGCATTTCCTGTATGTATTTAGTTAATTATTAAACTGATTCTAAGCATGATAGCCACCACCACTATTTCAATATGAATCTGGGAAAACACACTTTTAGCAAACTGCCAGTGCACTGCAGTAATGACTGATTAAATGTATTTTCTCAACCCTGCCCTTAACTTAGGAGGCAAATTTCTAAAGAAACGACAACCAGCACCCCYATACAAATCCAAATACTTAATTTTATCTTCTTTCTTTGTGGCCCAGGATTAATATTACTGCTGTAATTTAAAGAGAAATGCCGGGCTTAATGCTGTGTGCGACAGGAAAATAAAGTCAACAAGCCTGCARTAACTTCCCAAGCACAGGAGACAGCACACTGTCTTGACTTTACTACAAGTAACTCCCAATAACCTTTTTGAGGGGGATATTATTAGTTAATTAATCTGCAATATTAAATGTTGTCCTCCCAAGGTTAAAAGAAAGGTAAATACTGCCAAGATATTTAATGACATCATCATGCATAACCATGAGATAAATACGAGGTCTGAAGATTAACTGAATGTCATTCTGTTTACAGGATCATGTACTTGTAAAGAAAACTATTAAGATTAGAGAATAGAGAAAGTTATATAACAACTACCAGTGTTTCACTGTGTTTTGTCTACTCAAGCTCTTGCTCAGAAAGAGAAAGCTTTATTGCAAAAATGCCTCACTCTGACATACTCTGTACTTTTTCATGTGCATATAAATTACTGAATATTGAATAGTAATTACTGCAATGAAAAGACACTCAGGCTCCACCTCCTCTTGACAGTGAGAAAATATAGATACATTTGTGTATTATTCTGGATGCCTGAAAACTTGCTTACAAAAATATTTCCTGTGCACTAAGATATATTTAGCCTCATAAACCCATAAAACTGTCACAGGCAACCACAAGTACACCTGTAGCCATTAAAATGAGGGGGGAGGGGGCAACAGAAACTGCAGACTCAATTTTACATTATTTCTTTGCAATTGTMATTTAGAAACATTATCTTTAAACTCTCTTTCTCAAACATTAATCAGCTGTTCCTCCCACTCCCCCAAACCAACACCCCCTCACCCCCCYGCACCCCCAACATCCAGGCACCTTTGATGCACACACAGGAGCACACATACGTGCAAAGAGAAAGCACTAACAATGAAGTCACAGCACTTCAGAAACACACCTTGTTGTCTTGCAGCCTTTGCAGATGAAGGCAGACCTTATTAGTTTTTCAGCGTCTTCAGATCAAGATGTAGATAAATCCCCCATCCATCACATTGGCTTTTTATTAAAAGCGGGAGGGGAAAAAGGAAAAAATAAAAAAAGGAGACAATTACCAGTAAATTTACAGCCTTAAAAATATCAGCTCTCCATTATCCCAGAGCAGTGTTATGTCTTGATGTAAACCAAAGCACATGCTGAGTGAGGACGTGCGCACACAGCAGCTTATCATCTCTGTCATCTGCTTCTAATGACAGCTGACAAACTGGCCACGCTAATCCTTCCCTAACTGCTGATCAGAGAGATCCCCCTTTGACAATCCAGCATGGTGGAGTACTCGAAAATTCCTCCTGCTTCTGTTCTGTTGCTGCTCTAAAAAGCAGTTTCCTTTTCATTGAGATAATAGCCTTTTCTGCAGTCACGTGGCACCCGGGCTACATTAGCAGAGCTCGATGATAACAGAGTAACTCCCCTCCCTCCCTTCTGCTGATTTTAAGTGTACGACTCCTGGAGAAACCCAAACCTGGCATGCCTGAAATAATTTTGTATCTYACCCTATCGAAAAGCAAATTGTGCTGTCGATGGGGAAGAGGAATATATGAGCTCTCTCTACTCCTTGCACCAAAAGTAATTAGCAAATACATTTTAGGCAGTGCCTTTGTTGAGGCACATACACTGGTCATAAACATGTCATATGAGACTAAACTGAATATTAAGTATGCTTAATACTGAGTATCTGGCATGCTAGAATTATTCCTTCCCCCCTAGAGTACTTTCATTTTTTGCTTGTAATTTTAGTTCTGCTGCAATAAATACTCTTCTCTCAGCAACAACCCATGGTTCAACTCTCTCCCAGCACCCAACTCTCCTGCAAATGCAAAAAAGCACAAATAACAAATGATACACACTACAAACTCCAATATCAGAGCTTCTTTTCTTTTTTTCCTCAAGTGCCATCGTTTATCTTCCTTGAACTCAGTACCATGACAAATATCTTTAGCATTTTTAAAATATGCTGTCCAGTGTGGAAACCTACCTATGCTTTAGCTTCYGAGTTTCCTCCTGAATGCCAACCCCCAGGCAGGTCATTCAGAAGTTTTCCTGCTTGTAAAAGGCAAAGTACACATACAAGCACAGTGCCTTCACTAAAGYAGTTCACAGTCTGAAAGAACAAGGCTTTCCTCCTCTGCACTGGCATGTCCTTTCCCCATTTTACCTTGACACACAGCATAAAGACACCAAATTTATTCCTGCCTGCTCTGTCCACCTCTGACAGCACTGGGCAGTGAGCTGGGCACAGACCAGCACAGCCTTACCCAGACATTTCATTGTTGGTATTTTTAAACCATTTAAGAAAGCTGTGGGTGAAGCACTGTAAAATAATTGTCAAGCCCGCAGAACAACTTCTGCAGCTTTGTACCTGCTTATTTCYAGTATGATCAAGAAACAGGATTATCTCCTTTTGCTTTAGGGTAGATACCAGAAAGAAGTTCCTCACYCCAAGGGTGGACACAGGCTCCTCAAGGAAATAATCACAGCATCAAGCCTGACAGAGTTCAAGAAGTTTTTGGACAATACTTTCAAGGCACATGGTGTGACTCCTGGGAATGGTGCTATGCAGGGCCAGGAGCTGGACTTGACAGTCCTTGTGAGTCCTTCCAACTCAGCATATTCTTTGATTCCTTCTATTTCCATCTTTTCCCATTACATCATTTCATTCTCCTTAAAGACAATACTCATCACAAACTYATGGTTTCTCCAGAAACTGGAAAACAGTGTTCAACTTGTTCTTACAGGAGAATAAAATGGCAATTGTGAAGAAATAGTGGCTATCCTGCACATACCATCTCTGCCAGTGCTGCCCTATCACCCTTTCTGTTTACCCCCCTCCCTAAGGACAGTCCTACTCAGGAAAGCACCCCTGCCCAAGGCTCTGGGGAAACCTGCACCAATGCTATGATCAAAGCTGAGGCCCAACCTTTCTGCAGCAGAGGAGCTGAAAAGGAAATGGGAACGAGGTGCYTTCTGCAGCAGCATGAATCCTATTTTCTACTCTTCCCTTTTCCAAGCTACAGAGGGAATCTGTGAAAAAGATCCTCAGTCCAGTAAGAAACATTGTGGTTCCATAAGGAGACTATATTCAGCAGAAAAACACAGTCACAGTAAACAGAGGGGTTTTTTTCCCAGTTCTTTCTCAGTATGTCCTTCCATGTCAAAGCACTACACGGCACAGGGTAAGCAAAATGAACATTATTTGGAGCAACATACAACTTTTAGTTCAACAGAACCAGAACTGTTTTGCTTTCTTTCATCTCACCTGTATTTTCCACATGCATTCCTTAGCTAAAGAAGATGCATCAAGCATGCTGGTTAAATTGGGAAATAGTACAAATGGGACAAAACCTGAAGATTATGGACAGCATCTCTGATATTCAAGAAAGTATATTAACACACAATCACCAGAAGGAAAATGAGCTTTCAGAAGAATGCACACACAGAAAACACCTCACTTGTGAAGTACAAATCTAAGAAAAACAAAAAATGAGAACATCCCAGTCAGATACCATAGCTAGAACTACATTGCTAATGTTTACAGAAATCATAAAATGGGAAATTTAAAGTCAAAATAATATGGTGAGCACAAACACAATAATCACAGTGTTAAGGGAAGAGTTATGTGTAAATAAAAAGGAGGTAACAGAAAGAGTCGTTGTAGCAATAAAACAGGAGTTGAAGGCTGAAGAAGGAGTGAAATTATACACATGTTGTTAAAAAGATTGCTCAGTGAAGAACAGTATGCAGATAAAGCTTATGGAGAAGAGGGAACATCCCATTGCAGGGTACAGACTGATTTTAGACAAAAAGGGAAAAAACAAATGAGTGAAAAAATATTACTGACAGAAAACACTGCTCTGAATGGAAATAAGGGAACATGCAACAGCAGAGAAGGAAAGACTCTTTGGCTTTATCAGACAGCGAATATCTGCTTCCAATGAATGACRGAGTTGTTGGTACATTTTAAATAGTTTCACAGGAATCACTTAATTTAAGGGTGAGCAAGTGACCTTCAAAACTAATTCTGCCATTAGAAATCTTTTCATGTTAGGATGAGACACAGACCTGACACAATAGAAGAAGTTCACCTAARTTTTCTTTAAGAACTGTATTTCATTAATACTTCATTTTCTTTGCCCAGCCTCAGGTGTCTCTGCAGTAGATACAGGGAAGCTGCACCTTCATAACACATTCAGAACTTATATTCTAGCATGACCTAATAATTGAAACTGATAAACAGAACACAGTTTTCATTGTATGCATTTCACAGTGGTCTTAAGTTTTTCTTTTTCTTCCTTTACTTTTTCTTAAGAAAGAATGAATCAGATACAGACAGGACATACCGCAACAGTCTGGTGTTGTTTGCCCTTCTAACACACCCACACCTGAGGCAAGGACTGGTAAAGCCATCTCAAAACAACTTTTCAGTCTTCTTAATTCCAAAACATAATTTTTCAGTCCTTTCTCTCACTCTATATAGCATAGCCAGGAGGATCCAATTCCACCCTCATAATCCCTTCAATCCTCTCAGTCTGGAGTACCCAAAGGGTACCCAAATTGACAGCCATAGTAACAGCCCTCATTTGCACAGCAAAATAGCAAGACAAGTCAAACTGTGTTTGAAAGATTGCAAAACTGATTCACTAGGCTTTRTTCAAGGCAAGAGGCTACTGACTTTTAGGAAAGCTGACTAGGCAGCACTAAGTACTCCTTGTGAGAAAGACTGGAAGGGCACTGCAGCAGCACAGAGAACAACCAGAAACAATTAGGACTGATTGCTAAGTGCACAATACGGACACTACTGCTCAGATCAAGAACAATGACAGTACAGTGATTTACACATGTCCCATTTCAATAAATGCAGAAACAAACATACAGTTTTCAAATATTTGGTGCTTTTTATTAAACTCCTCTATCTGAACACCATCAAAAACACCRGGTTTTCAAATCAAAACTGAAAACGTGTTTCCTTAGATGTCAATGACATCAACATTTTATCAGTTTGGAAACTCCTAATTCACCATTACTTGAAAACTAAGATTTCCCCTTTACCAGCTGAGGAAAAATAAATGGGATACTGTAGAAAAATCTAATTTTTCTGMCCTTGGCATCTCCTCTTGAGGGGTACAGGAATCACATCAAATAWRCTTCCACMAGAATTTATAGCATCAGGCACTGCKCACAGTCAGTCTCYGTATTAGCAGTACATACACCTACRTTGCTAAGAACCTTTTGATTTCTGTTCATATGAGGGCAATGAAAAGACACTCCCTCCTCTCTCAACCTTTTAGATATTATTGTTGACTTCTCTTTGTAGTACAAATAGTCCATACTTCTTGAAGACAGCTCATCAAGGATCTCAAAACTTCATAAACATGCACCCAGCTATCCACTCAGAGCATTCTGTGTGCAAGTTTCTGCAATATCTAACTGAAGAATTCAAGAACGAGGTGTGTGCCATATATAGCAATTAAGTTCTGTATGGGCAYGTCCACCAACAATTGTGTTCCCTTTTTTTTTAAGACAAGTTTGATGACTATAGTTAATTGAAATTTTTGAGTAATGGTTGATGAGGATTTTTTTTTTTAAAGAATCTCTACCGCTTCGCTCCCCTTCACCTTTAATTAAGAAGGGATMCAAGAGAAGAAAAAGGGGTTCTTTCAGTGCAATCTGGAAATGGTCAGCTCCTGGCTCAGCTCTCTATCCTCCTGCAMACTAAGAAAGGTCACTATCCCCTACCCAAAGCCTCTGAAGCAGGGTGCTTGCCAGTGCTCTCTATGGGTTACACAGAGAGGTGCTCTCTGGTGGAAATGGGCCTCAACCACAGAGAGAAAAGTTCAAGACCGTGAGTTGCTTCCATCTGTGCTGACGGCACATGAGAGGAACTCAGCACAGGAAGTTGAGCAAGCAGAGAAAAGCAGAACCAGAATGGAAATACTATAGCATAGAAAAAAAACTTGTATTAACACAACACATTACATAAATGTAACATCTAGTGCTACCATGCCTTTTTAACAATATGTAGCTAAGTTATGAAAAGGCTGTGATTTTTTTAAAAGAAATTACTTTACGCTCTACAGAATGTGCCTTCCAGTGAATATATTTTTAAAATCAGCTCAAACTCTTTATTTAACCTCATCTCAAAACAGAAGAAGTTCTAAGGACTTCTAATACTAAAAGGTTCCCAAAATCTGCGGACTGGCTGCTGGCAAGATTCAATGGCTAAGATTTGAATTAGACAGAAGTTTAAACTGGCTAGGTAAAAGTCAGACAAGAAAATGTTTATTATTAATAGCATAACAAAACCATACAAATTAACCCAAGGATAAGGTAGGTTTTCTTTTATGTAGTCTTATTTATAATAAAGTATTTCTAAAAGGCATCATTTGACTCAATCAATGTAGAGAATTAAAGATTAAATAATTTGGTGACATTTCAAGGTTTCTSATAACCAGGCAGGGCAGAACAGTGTAAAACTCCAGCTGGCTCTAAGAGCAACAGTGTGTGAAYTCAGCAAGATTTGATACATTGTGTTTCCCTTGAAACAGAAAGCTGCTGTTGTGTTTAATGCAAGTGGGACCTCTATCTTTTAGTTCAGGATACCACAAATTATCCTGCCATACCTGGTGATGAATACTCAGGTCTCTGCACCTAGATCTCCTTCCTAAGAGAAGGAGATTTCCCAGGAAGTAATAAAAATCTCATGTTAATGTTCAGCAGTCCCCTAACTGCTAGTGCTAATTGCCTTGCATTTGAAAAGCCAGTTCCCATAAGAATCAAGGAGGAAACACAGAAACTTATCTTGCAGATCCTGAAATTCTGGACTTTCACATCCTTCCAAGAGTCCTCACTGAAGAACGGAGATGCTACTGATTACAACTACTGTCACATGGGAGAAACTGGAACACAGGGACAGCTGCTCTGTACAAATATGAAAATAAATAACAAGCTAATATAACATTGCATCACCCACTCTCATCAAATCTTACAAGCACCTGAAGCAGCGCTCAGTGACACYGAGTGGTGAACGGTGATGATGAACAGCAAACATTGAGGACTGACCTCTGCCTGAACCACACASTAAAACAGGGTCATGCTCCAAATTTTCGTATTACTAAACATCCAAAATATCAGTGGATGAGATGAGKTACAGAAGAGAAACTGAAGAAAGTTAGGTATTCTATTAGAGTTTCCAAGTGGTAATTTCTATCATTATTAGACAGAAGCAGGAAACTTAACTGAGCCCAAGCACAAATACTCCTGAGAACCACAAGGGCTCACTACTTGATGAAAAAMCCAACAGCCAGAGASTGCAGCCTATCAAATCAGAGAAAAAGTAAAAGCAAAAGCAGAAGTAGTTGGAATTAATTTGACTTACAAGAAAATAATTAAACACTGTGCTATGAAATAAATATCAACTTCAGGACAATTGGTCTGTGCTTTTTTTTTTTTTATAATGAGGTAGATGTGACAAAATTGGCATTTAACTTTAAGTATTGTGTAAATTCAGAAATTTCAAATTGGGAGATGAAAGAGGAAAAAAAAACCCCAACCTTTGTGATAATTCAACTGCAGTCACTGAATGTAGTGTATTAAGAAATATTTGACATGTTGAACACAATTATGTGTTCAACAGAAACCAGACTTGCTCRCTTATCAGACAAAAGTGCACATTTGCTACAAGTAGCAGTAATAACAAATGACACYGCTAAAGCATGTAAGACAATATTCACTTCATTTAAGAAACAATTTTTAAAGAAAGAAAATTTAGATATGCAAGCAAATATTTGCAGTTGAAACAAGACAATTCTTACAGAGATCTAATTCTGAGCAGAAATGCCACACAATCTCAAATAACCCCCAGTGTGGTTAGCACTGAATATTTAAGCCTATGATAAGAGGAAACATGTCAGAACTTGGGCCTACTGCTAACTCTTAAAAAGTTCATCACACTGAATTCCAAAACAGAAACCTCTTTACAACTTTACTTTGTACTAGGTTTYCCCTAAAATCAACTGCACAATAGGTTTGTATGCAAGACTGAAAGRAAAAGCTCAAAAGCAGAACACCACTCAGTCATTTTGATCTGAAATATTTAGAACATATAGCAAATCCTGTCACATCCTCAGGACTCCTACATACATTTATTTATGTCATATTGTACATCAATATGAAAAAGTCAAACACAATCTTTGAAAATAGATGGCAGACACATTACAACTGCTATCAACTGCAAATAGCAGGGCTGACAGGTCTTCCCTCAATGTAAAATTAGTGACCCAYACCATGTTTACACACTTCACATTTTCCAGAAAAGCAATCTCTGAAATATTACTTTAAAGAAAATATCAACAATATGAGCAGTACATTTCATTTTGTTAAAGACTGCACTTGAGAATGTTGTGCTGAAGCACAAGAAGATACAAGGTCAGTTAGATGAGGAGAAAAGTCATGTTTGGAAGAATACATAGCTATTTCATTGCTTTCCTTTTGGCAAAGAGATACCCATCTTAATCTTTCAAACACATGGCTGTCGTGACTYGTCTTGAAAAAGCAGTACTTGACAGTTCACATGACTATTTCTTAAAATTATTAGCAAATAACCTTTAATGAGAGACTTACSAGTAATTTAGATTTTTACAAATTGCCTGTCCCAGGTTCTTAAGAACCCACATTTTCTAAGCTTTAATAATGTAATAATAAATAATATTCTTTAAGCCATTTGTCTTGAGTGAAGSAAATATCTTTTTGAGAAGAAATCAGATGAGTTTAAATTAACTCTCCTTTCTGCTGTTCAATTTCTTCCCCAAAACTAAAGAGAAAATAGGCAGGCCGTGTAATATACCAAGACAAAAAGGACTCAAAGAGAACATTTTGCTAGCAGTTTTAACAGCTGCATGGCAAAGACAGAGGTGATTTTAAATAATCTGGACGTAAAGTAATTTTTTGCTTTCAAAAGTCATAAATTCAATCACAACCCAACAGACAGTCAAAGAAACTGTGAGAGAACACATGTGCTGTGTTTCCAAACCACACCTCCATCTTAGAAGCAGGATGCCCCAAGAGGGCCACCTCAAACTCCAAGCATATGGCCAGTACTCTAGTCCAAAGGCAACTCAAGCCTTACTTGCTGAGCAATATTTCAAGACCATCTTGTGACTTTGTTCTGTGATTTGCATTTGTATCAACTGATTTACAGATGACACTGCAGTGCCAATTTTGAATGACAAACCCATGCAGGGTCCTGGACACAGGAAGGCTGATTTTCCCTTTTCTGCACATGTGACCAGGAGGTCAAGGGAGATGATTTTCCCCTTCTACTCTGCTCTCGAGTGACCTCCCCTGGAGTGCTGCATCCAGCTCTGCTGCCACCAATACAGGAAGGATTTGGACCTGATGGAGTGAGTCCAGAGGAGGGCCACAAAGATGATCAGAGGGCTGAAGCACCTCTCCTGTAAAGAAAGGCTAGGAGAATTGGAGTTGTTCAGTCTGGAGAAGTCTCCAGGAAGCCTACAGAACCTGCCAGTATCTAAAGACGACTTACAGGAGGGACACTGTACAAGGGCGTGCAGTGACAGGAYGACAAGGAATGGCTTTAACCTGAAAGAGGGTTAAGTTCAGATCAGATATTGGCAAGAAGCTCTTCACTATGAGAGTGGCAAGATGCTGGAACAGGCTGCTCTGAGAGGTTGTGGATGTCCYATCACGGGAAGTGTCCAAGGACAGGTTGGATGGGGGTTTGAGCAACTGCTCTAGTGGAAGGTATCTCAGTCCATGAGTTGGAGTTGGGACAGGATAATCGATAAGTTTAGAATCTATAAGTGAATCGAATAGTTTCACTTYCCACCAGAACTATTCCCTGACGCTATGGCAGTTGTGGGATTTGTGTATTGTTTTGGAATAGCTACACAGACACCCTGATAGCCACTCATATTTTTGCAAATACTTTTATCTTAACTCAGCAGAGCCAAGGTTCAGGGACAATCACTTTGCTCCCAGAAAAAAAAAAAAAAAAGCTTGACAAGAGTGGATACAATGTAATTTCAGAGAACTAAGGCCATGAATTAATACTAAATGAAGCTTTGTTCTACAGTTGAAAGTAAGGTATCAGGGGGTTGCTGAAGGTTTTTTTTTTTTTCCTTGAAAGGCTTTTGGAAAAGAAAAACCAAAGTTTTCCATTTTTTAAATTTTATGTGGGAGGCGGTGCAACATACAGTGACGACCATCCAGAAATGTAAACCCTTCCAGATCAAGAGGAAAAGATCTCTACAGTAAAACAGATTTTACAATGTCAAGAAACCAATAAAGAAARGCAAGTCTATGTCCCTATCAGTCAAGAAAGATGCAATTTCCGAAATTACCTGCTGCCTGGAGACTTTGGATTTAATCAAATTCTGAATACACTGACTGTAMAATATATATGCATATTACAGCTGGCTCTATGGGGCACCTGTGAGAACACTTTTTGAGAGGAGCAGCAGTGGARAGCCCCCAGTGGAAGCAATGAATGATGTGTTGGGAATTAAGTAACAGGGTCAATTAAAATACCTCAACTTTAGAAAACTTGGTAATACAAGACTACAGCTCCTGTCTACTAAAGTGCAGTTTAAAAAAAAAAAAAAA